>NC_037682.1:17677587-17708567 GCF_003255815.1 Theropithecus gelada | reverse complement strand
GATTTTTTTTTTTTTTTTTTTTTTTTTTTTTTGAGACGGAATCTGGCTCTGTCGCCCAGGCTGGAGTGCAGTGGCCGGATCTCAGCTCACTGCAAGCTCCGCCTCCCGGGTTTACGCCATTCTCCTGCCTCAGCCTCCCGAGTAGCTGGGACTACAGGCGCCCGCCACCGCGCCCGGCTAGTTTTTTGTATTTCTTTATTAGAGACGGGGTTTCACCGGGTTAGACAGGATGGTCTCGATCTCCTGACCTCGTGATCCGCCCGTCTCGGCCTCCCAAAGTGCTGGGATTACAGGCTTGAGCCACCGCGCCCGGCCCAGAATAATTTTCAATAAGAAAATATCAGGATGAGGGAGAAAGTGCATTCCACCGGGAGTTCTGGCCTAAGTTCCACTGTTAATGAGCTGGTGACCTGGACAAATTATCCTTGATGAATGACCTTTAAGCCATTGAGTTATCCCTTATTGAGTTAGAAACTGTGAGGAGGACAACTTTACAAACCATAAAGCGCTGGACGCATCTGTGGGGAGCATATATTTAGATATCATTTGCCTCGAATGAAGGTGTTTACACCACATGATCCTTGGGGAAGGTATTCACAGGACCAAACCCTTCTGAGGAAGCCTATTTTGGGTTGGATTCCACCTGTGCTCTCCAGGGATATAATAACAGAGAGATATGAATCAAATCAGGATATGAGTAGAATGAGAGCTTGGATTCTCAAAGGGTCTTCAAAGTCCCTTTTAAATCTCAAAACTTATGATCTTATGCCATTTTAACATGAACAAAAGAATCACAGAATTCTAACATCGCTAGTCGTTCTGCTTCTGCACAGCTCCCTGCTTCCAGGAAAGAGAGCAGCTCTTCTATGCTTTAAAGTGTTGATTTGTAGAAGAACAGACTTTTAAATGTTTCCACCACAAAAAAAAAATGATTACTATATGAGGTGATGAATTTGTTAAGTAGCAGGATTGAATCATTCCACATTGTGAACATACAGCAAAACATCACATTGTACCCCATAAATATATACAATTATTATTTGTCAATTAAAAATTAAATAATGAGGCCGGACATGGTGGCACACACCTATAATCCCAGCACTTTGGGAGGCCGAAGTGGGCAGATCACCTGAGGTCAGGAGTTCGAGACCAACCTGGCCAACATGATAAAACTACGTATCTACTAAAAATACAAAAATTAGCTGGGCGTGGTGGTGCACACCTGTAATCCCAGCTACTCTGGAGGCTGAGGTAGGAAAATCGCTTGAACTCAGAGGCAGAGGTTGCAGTGAGCCAAGATTGCGTCACTGCACTCCAGCCTGGGCAACAGAGTGAGACTGTGCCTTAAAAATATATATGTGTGTGTGTGTGTGTGTGTGTGTGTGTGTGTGTGTGTGTGTGTGTGTAAAAGATACTTAATTTTCCCTGAGGGGTTAGAGAAAGCTTCTTAGAAGAGATGTCCCTTGGGCTGAAGGGGAGATAGCCAGGGGGAAAAGGGAGTGACGGGTATTTCAAGCAGAGGAAACAGCAAATGCTCAGGGAACAGCAAATGCAAAGATGCCATGGGAACTGAGAACATGACAAAGAATTAATCATGGCTAGATTGTGGCAGGTATGTGGAAGACTGGGTAAGATGCAGGAGTGGGTGGCAAGATACCATGTAGCTCTTGCAGACAGACTGAGCCAAAGCCTCCATTGCATAACTATTTCAGAGAGGAGTTAGCATGCAGGTCTTGTAGAAAATAATACCTGTTTGGAGTGATTTTTAGTCTGGAGAAGATACCATATCAAGAAATCCATTGGCATCATCCCGAACCAGAGCTTATATTTCTCCTCTTGCCTGGGTTTACTCTTTCCCCCCCTCTCTTTAGCATAACTTCTTCATCTTTCTCTGAAAGAAAATGAAGTCTCGGCATTGGCAGCTTTTGATCGAGTGTTCATTTGATCTGGTTGATTCAGGAAACAGATGCATCCTTTTGGTCTCAGCACAAATCGCTGGGGTTTCTTTCTTTCTTTCTTTTTTTTTTTTTTTTTTTTTTGGTTTGGCAAAAGCCAGATCTGTGTCTCAATCAGCACAGAGGAAAAAAGTAATTACTGAAGTATTAGTGTTATTATTATTTCCTGATATGAGCTGCTGCATTCCTTACTTGTATCTGGTTTTCTCCCTAGGCTGAGGTCAAAAAGTTTAAAACCAAATTCTTCTTGGATAAAGCCTATATTAATTATTTTTAACCTTGTTTGCATCGGAGACCTCTTTGAGACAGTAATGAAAAAAGATAAACCTTCTCCTCAAAACAAATTCATCTTTTCTTATACCCACAAGATGTAACATGGTTTCAAGAGATTCGCAAACCTCTAAAAGCCCCTGAGGACCCTTAAGGAATCCATAGACCTTGGTTAAGAAGCTCTAAACAGTTAAAAATAATATAGAAGAGGGCCTGGCGTGGTGGCTCATGCCTGCGTGGTGGCTCACACCTGCTATCCCAGCACTTTGGGAGGCTGAGGTGGTGGGGATCACCTGAGGTCAGGAGTTCAAGATCAGCCAACATGGTGAAACCCCGTCTCTACTAAAAATACAAAAAATTAGCCAGACGTGGTGGCAGGTGCCTATAATCCCAGCTACTTGGGAGGCTGAGGCAGGAAAATCACTTGAACCAGGGAGGCGGGGGTTACAGTGAGCCAAGATTGTGCCATTGCACTCCAGCCTGGGCAACAAGAGTGAAAATCCACCTCAAAAAGAAATGTGTATATGTATTTTATGTGTGTGTGTGTATATATATATGTGTGTATATATGTGTGTGTGTGTGTGTATATGTATATATCTGCTTGTTGAAATTGGACTGTGCCAGGTGCCTGCTAATTCTGGTGGTATATTTTGGAAAGTCAAAATAACTCTGAATTGCATTGGCCATATAGTTGCTCAAGCCTCTGCTATACCTTAGATTCAGTGGGCAGACTTCAGTACTGCCAATGTCCCCAACTCCATGAAAACCCAAACATGAGTAAAGTTCCCAGAGAAAGAAGGAAGAGGAGCAGAAAATAACTTGAGACTTTTCATTTTCTAAAGTTAAGTCCCTAGCCTTGGTGTCAGAAGACATTGTTTTATTTTTTTTTTTAATTAATTAATTAATTTTGAGGTGGAGTCTCACTCTGTCGCCCAGGCTGGAGTGCGGTGGCGCTATCTCAGCTTACTGCAACCTCCACCTCCTGGGTTCAAGCGATTCTCCTGCCTCAGCCTCCCGAGTAGCTGGGACGACAAGCAAGCACCACCACATCTGGCTAATTTTTATATTTTTAGTAGAGATGCGGTTTCACCATGTTGGCCAGGCTGGTCATGAACTCCCGACCACAGGTGATCCACCTGCCTCAGCCTCCCAAAAAAAGACCTTGTTTTAATATTAACTCTACCAGTTTCTACCTTTATATTTTTATATATATATATTTTTTTTTGAGATGGAGTTTCGCTCTTGTTGCCCAGGCTGGAGTGCAATGGCACGATCTCGGCTCACTGCAACCTTCGCCTCCCGGGTTCAAGCGATTCTCCTGCCTCAGCCTCCCCAGTAGCTGGGATTACAGGCATGCACCACCATGCCTGGCTAATTTTGTATTTTTAGTAGAGACGGGGTTTCTCCATGTTGGTCAGGCTGGTCTCGAACTCCCGACCTCAGGTGATCTGCCCACCTTGGCCTCCCAAAGTGCTGAGATTACAGGCGTGAGTCACTGCACCTGGCCTTCTACCTTTATAATTTTGTCAAGTCATTTTGGTTTTGTGAATATCAGCTTTCTCACCTGTAAAATGGGGATGGTAATAATAATACCCACCTCTCAGGGCTGTTGTGAGGACTTAATGAAGTAATGCGTGTGAAAGTATTTGCTAGACATCTGGCTCGCAGACGGTGCTTGACAGATGTTAACTAAAATCCAATTCTTCCCGGGTGGAGGAAGCCCTTCTTGAGACTTATGCACCAAAATAATTTTGGTGAGGGACTTCTGGTTTCCAGTCTGGCATGTAAGGAGCTTAGAAGTCACCCCTCTGTCCTTAAAACAAGTAAAAAGCTGAACAAACTTAAAAATCAACAACTCTTCTTAGATTCTTCAGAGAAGTGAGGTCACAGGGCAAACGTCTGCCCGCAAATTGGAAAGACACACAAGCAGATAAAATACAATATTTGGCCGGGTGTGGTGGCTCATGCCTGTAATCCCAGCACTTTGGGAGGCCGAGGTGGGCAGATCACCTGAGGTCGGGAGTTCAAGACCAGCCTGATCAACATAGAGAAACCCAGTCTCTACTAAAAATACAAAAATTAGCCAGGTGTGGTGGCAGATGCCTGTAATCCCAGCTACTCAGGAGGCCAAGACAGGAGAATCGCTTGAACCTGGGAGGCGGAGGTTGCAGTGAGCCTAGATCATACCACTTCACTCCAGCCTGAGGTGACAGCGAGACTCTGTCTGAAGGAAGGGAGGAAGCAAGGAAGGGAGGAAGGGAGGGAGGAAGGGAGGAAGGAAATGTTGAGAGAGAAAAAAAAATCACCAACCTAGAATTCTTTTTTTTTTTTTTTTTGAGACGGAGTCTTACTCTATACCCCAGGCTGGAGTGCAGTGGTGCGATCTTGGCTCACTGCAAACTCCACCTCCCGGGTTCATGCCATTCTCTTGTCTCAGTTTCCCGAGTAGCTGGGACTACAGGGGCCCACCACCATGCCTGGCTAATTTTTTTTTTTTTTTTTTTTTTTTTTTTAGTAGAGGCAGAGTTTCACTGTGTTAGCCAAGATGGTCTCGATCTCCTGACCTCGTGATCCACCTACCTCTGCCTCCTAAAGTGCTGGAATTACAGGCATGAGCCACTGCGCCCGGCCACCAACCTAGAATTCTGTACCCTTCAAAATTATCCTTCAGAAATGAAGGAGAAATAAGCAGTTTCTCAGATAAACAAAAACTAAAGGAATTTGTCATCAGTAGATCTGCCTTTCAAGCAATGTTAAAGGAAGTTTGGAAAACCAGATCTACATAAAGAAAGGAAGACACGCTAGGCACAGTGCTACATGCCTGTAGTCCCAGCTACTTGGGAAGCTGAGGCAGGAGGATCGCTTGAGCCCAGGGGTTCAAGTCCAGAGTCCAGCCTGGGCAACATAGCAAGACTCCATCTCTAGAAAATAAGAAAAAAAATTGTTTATAAATGAGAAAGGAAGAACATTGGATCAGAGAATGAATAAATGAAGAATAAAATAGTTTTCTTATTTTGTTTTAAATAGAGACAGGGGTCTCCCTATGTTGTCTAGGCTGGTTTCAAACTCCTAGGTTCAAGTCATCCTCCCACCTCAGCCTACTAAAGTGCTGGGATTACAGGTATGACCCACTATGCCCTCCCCTTTTCTTATTCTTAACTGATCTAACAGATAACAGTTTCTTCAAAATAATAGCAACAATGTCATTGATTATGTATGGTTACATGTATATGTGTGTGTGTGTGTGTGTTGGTATGTTTGTGTATGGTTGAAATAAATGACAGTAATGATACAAGGGATGGGAGAGAGGAATTTTAAAAATATTTTGTTATTATGAGATACTTGCACTACCCATGAAGTGGTATAGTGTTATTTGAAAATAGACTTGGATTAATTGTCAATGTATATTGCAAACTCTACGACAGCCACTAAAAAGACAGTAATAAAAGAAGTATAGTTGATGTGCTAAGAAAGGAGAGAAAATAAAATACTCAATTAAAACCACAAAAGGCAGAAAAAGTATGGAAAATGAAAATTAGAACAGAGAAGCAGGGCAAAAAAATGGAAAACAGTAACAAATATAGTAGATACTATCCACTATGCCAATAACGTCTTAAACATCAATGATCTAAATACACCAACTAAAAGGGATTTAGATACACAACTCTGACAGGGATTGTCAGAATGAATTTTAAAAAAGACTCTCTGATTGCTGTGGTTGATATGTTAAAAAAGAAAAAAGAAAAAAAAACCTCAACTAATGTTGCCTATAAGAAACCCACTTTAAATATAAAGATACATATAGAGTAAATGTAAAGTGATGGAGAAAGATATTGCATGGTAACACTAATCAAAGCAGAGAGTAGCTGTGATTAATTTCAGACAGAGCAGTCTTCAGAGCAAGAAAGTCATCAGAGAGAAAGAGAGGCATAACATAACGACAAAGGGGCTCATTCCCTGAGAAGACATAACAGTCCTTAATGTGTATGCACTAACAATAGAGCATCAAAATATGTGAGGCAAAACTGATAAAACTATAAAGAGAAATAGATGAGTCCACTATCAGGGTTGGAGATTTTAACACCCCTCTACTAGAAATAAATAGCAGGCAGAAAATCAGTAAGGACATAGTTGAACTCAATAGCACCATCAATCAACTGAATATAATTGACATCTATAGATTACTTCATCCAATAAAAGCAGATTACATGTTCTTCTCAAGCTCACATGGAACATTCATCAAGATAGACCACAATCTGGGCCATAAAAAACACTTTAGCAAATTTAAATAGAAATCATACAGTGTCTACTGTCAGACCACAATGGAATTAAACTAGAATCCCATAACAGAAAAACAGCTGAAAAATCCCCAAACAATACATTACTAAACAACATATAGTTCAAAGAAGAAATTTCAAGAGACAGCTGCAACTATTTTGGGCTAGGCACGATGACTCACACCTGTAATCCCAGCACTTTGGGGGACAAGGTGGACGGATCACCTGAGGTCAGGAGTTCAAGACCAGCCTGACCAACATGGGACAACCCCGTCTCTACTAAAAAATACCAAAATTTAGCCAGATGTGGTGGTGCATGCCTGTAATCCAAGCTACTTGGGAGGCTGAGGCAGGAGAATTTCTTGAACCCGGGAGGCAGAGGTTATAGTGAGCAAAGATCATGCCATTCCACTCCAGCCTGGGCAACAGAGCAAGACTCCATCCCCCCCACCAAAAAAAGGCGATTTCGAACTAAATGAAAATACAACTTAATAAAATTTGTGGATGAAGCAAAAACGCACTTAGAGGAAGGTTTATAGCATCGAAAGCATATAGTAGAAAAGAAAAAAGGTCTAAAATCAATAATGTAAACTTCCACCTTAGAAAACTAGAAAAAAAAGCAAATTTAATCCAAAGTCAGTATAAGAAGAAAAATAATTAAAATTAGAGCAAAAGTCAGTGAAGTTGGCAGCTGGGCGTGGTAGCTCATGCCTGTAATCCCAGCACTTTGGGAGGCTGAGGCGGGCAGATCACCTGTGGTTAGGAGTTTGAGACCAGCCTGGCCAACTTGGCGAAACCCCATCTTTACTAAAAAATACAAAAACTAGCTGGGTGTGGTGGCACGTACCTGTAGTCCCAGATATTCAGGAGGCTGAGGCAGGAGAATCACTTGAACCCGGGAGGTAGAGGTTGTGGTGAGCCAAGATTGCACCACCGCACCACTCCAGCCTGGGTGACGGAGCGAGAGTCTGTCTCGGGGAAAAAAAAAAAAAAAATACAAATACATGCAAAAAAAAAAAAAATATATATATATATATATATATATATATATATATATATATATGAAGTTGAAAACAGGAAATTAAGAGAGAAAATCAACAAAACAAAAAGCTGGCTCTATGAAAAGATCAATAAAATCAATAAGCCTCTAGCCAGTCTAAGAAAAAAAAAAAACAAGACACAAATTACTAACATAAGAAATGAAAGTGGAGACACAATTACAGACCCCATTGTCATTAACAGTATAACAAAGAAATATTGTGAGCCACTCTGTGCCAACTGTCTTAGTCCACTTTCTGCTGCTATAACAGAAAACCACAGGTGAGGTAATTTATAAAGAATGGAAGTTTATTTGGCTCATGGTTCTGGAGGCTGGGAAGTCCAAGAGCATGGTGCCAAGATCTGGTGAGGGTTATCCCATGGTTATTCCATGGCAGAAGGCATCACATGGTGAGAGAGAGACAGAGACAGAGACAGAGAAAGACAGAGAGGAAGAGAGAGAAAAAAGGGGCCAAACTTTCTTTAAAAATAAAATAAAATAAATAAGTAACCTACTCCTGCAATAACAGCCTTAATTCATTCATGAGGGTGGTTTCCCTGCGACCTAACACCTCTTAAAAGCCCCACCTCTCAACATCATCACAATGGCAACTAAATTTCAACATGAGTTTTGGAGGGGACTTCAAACCATACCATCCATGAATTTGATAACCTAGATGAAATGGACCAATTTATTGAAAGAAACAATCTGCCAAAACTCACATAAGAAGAAATAGACAATCTTAACAGGCCTATATCTATTAACCATTTTCTCACTTAGAAAAAAAAAAAGACAGCTCACTGTCTGTGCTCATTTAATTTTACATGAACATGCTCTTTCAGACTGAAGCAAATCTGATTTTAAATGTGAAAATAAAATATAAAAACTGTTCTTGCAGTTATTTCCAAACAGAACTAACATCAGAATCATCTGAATAATCAGAATTGTCTATTTTGGAAAAATTGGATTCATCACATGAATCTTCAGCCAACAACTGTTCGAGAATAATGTTAACATCATACGTACGAATGTTACATTTTCTAGGATTTGACATTTTCAGCAATAGAGAATTACTATATTTTGTAAATGGAAATATGAGTTCTAAAAACAGAATGCTATAAGTAGAATGATATCTTTTGTTTCCAAAATCAGTGTACTAGAGTGAAGCGAAAATAATGATAAAAGCGAGATATTTTGTGGCAAAGTTATCTTGGGGGTAAATACTGCAGTCACAAGTGCCACTGGCGAGTATTCTCGGGGCAAATGGGAAGAGGGTTAAGGAAATTGAATCAATAATAACTTTCCAGAATAGAAAGCACCAGGCCTGGAGAGGTTCACTGATGAATTCTACCAAAAATTTAAGGAAGAAATTTTACCAATTCTCTACAATCTCTTCTGGAGATAGAAGCAGAGAGACCAATCCTAATTCATTCTATGAGGTCAGTATTACCTCAATACCAAAACCAGACAAAGACATTAGAAGAAAAGAAAACTACAGACCAATATCTCTCATGAATATAGATGCAAAAATCTTCAATAAGATGTTAGCAAATCAAATCCAATAATGTCAGAAAAGAATTATACACCATGACCAACCGGGTGCAGTGGTTCACGCCTGTAATCCCAGCAGTTTGGGAGGCCGAAGTGGGTGGATCACCTGAGGCTGGGAGTTCAAGACCAGCCTGACCAACATGGAGAAACCCCCTCTCTACTAAAAATACAAAAAATTAGTTGGGCGTGGTGTCGCATGCCTGTAATCCCAGCTACTCGGGAGGCTGAGGCAGGAGAATCGCTTGAACCTGGGAGGCGGAGGTTGCGGTGAGCCAAGATCGTGCCATTGCACTCCAGCCTGGGCAACAAGAGTGAAACTCCGTCTCAAAAAAAAAAAAAAAAAGAATTATACACCATGACCAAGTGGGACTTATCCCAGGTATGCAAGACTAGTTCCACATTTGAATATTAATTAATATAATCTATCACATCAGTAATCACGCCACTGCACTCCAGCCTGGGCGACAGAGCAAGACTAGGAATAAAGGGAAACTTCCTTAACTTAATAAAGAACATCTATAGGCTGGGCACAGTGGCTCATACCTGTAATTCTAGTACTTTTAGAGTTTGAGGCGGTTGGATCACTTGAGATCAGGAGTTCGAGATCAGCCTGGCCAATATGGTGAAACCCTGTCTCTACTAAAAATACAAAAATTAGCCAGGCATGGTGGTGGGCACCTGTAATTCCAACTACTTGAGAGGCTGAGGTATGAGAATCGCTTGAACCCAGGAGGTGGAGGTTGCAGTGAACCAAACGTGCCACTGCACTCCAGCCTGGGCAACAGAGTGAGACTCCATCTCAAATAAATAAATAAATACATAAATACATAAATAAAAGAACATTTCTAAAACGCTCCCAACCAACATCATACAGAATGGTGAAAAACTTGAAGCTTTCCTGCTAAGATCAGGAGTGAGGCAAGGCTGTCTTCTATCACCACTGTTTTTCAACATTGTACCGGAAGTCCTAGCTAATGCAACAAGACAAGAAGAGGAAAGAAAAGCTATGCAGATTGGGAAGGAAGAAATATAAATGCCTTTGTTTGCAGATGACATGATTGTCTATATAGAAAATCCAAAAGAATCAACAGCAAAAGCCTCCTGGAACTAGTAAGTGATTATAGCAATGTTGCAGGACACAAGGTTAAAAACAAAAGTTAATCACTTTCCCATACAGCAGCAATGAACAAGTAAATCTTTTTTCTTTTTTCTTTTTTTTTTTTTGAGACAGGGACTTGATCTGTCACTCAGGCTGGAGTGCAGTGGCATGAATGTGGCCCACTGCAACCTTGACCTCCTGGCTCAAGCCATCTCCTGCCTCAACCTCCTGAGTAGCTGGGTCTGTAGGCACATGCCACCATGCCTGGCTAATGTTTTAATATTTTGTAGAGATAGGGTCTCACCATGTTGCTCAGACTGGTCTCAGACTCCTGGGCTCATGAACCATTGCTTGTAATCCCAGCCCTTTGGAAAGCCAAGGCAGGAGTATCACATTGTCACCCAGCCCACAAACGGAATTTGAAATTAAAAATATATTACCATTAACATTAGCACTTCAAAAATGAAATCCTTATGTATAAATCTAGCAAAGCATGTACGAGATTTACATGAGATCTGGGTGCAGTGGTTCATCTGTAATCCCAGCACTTTGGGAGGCTGGTTCATCTGTAATCCCAGCACTTTGGGAGGCTGAGGTGGGTGGATCACCTGAGGTCAGGAGTTTGAGACCAGCCTGGCCAACATGGAGAAACCCCATCTCTACTAAAAAATGCAAAAACTAGCTGGGTGTGGTAGTGGGCACCTGTAATCCCAGCTATTTGGAGGCTGAGGCAGGAGAATCACTTGAACCCAGGAGGCAGAGGTTGCAGTGAGCCAAGATCACGTCACTGCACTCCAGTGTGGGCCACAGAGCGAGATTCCATCTCAAAAAAAAAAAAAAAAAAGATCTACATGAGAAAAGCTACAGAACTCTGATCAAATAAATCAAAAAAGCATGATAGAGAGAGAGATATTCCATGTTCACAGATAGGAAGACTCTGTTGCAAGCCACACTGGTGCCCTAGGAACATACTTCATCCTTCAACTGAATAAGCCAGCACTGAATTCCCCAAATACACATCCCAAAGTCATAATCAAGGAAGTCAGGAAGAGTCCTTTGGCATGCTTGAGCATCATAGTCAGGTTCACAGACACCAGACTGGTTTCCTCTGAGGGTGTGTTATCAGAATTCCTGCTCACAGGCCACTGTCCTGGCCAGGCTGCACCTTCTTCTCTTTGCATCCTGGCAGCAGCCACATCAGTGCATGCAAGATGCTCATATGACCCCATGTAACCTGTCCCTTGGATGTGTCGGCCATCGCAGGTCTCAGATGCCTTTTGTCTTTCTAAAGCAGAACTGAAATTTCACCTGGGCAGTCTGCTTTAGAGACCACAGAACTTTCATTTCCTTTTTATTCTAGGGAGAAAGTACTGAACACTATTATCTCACCAAGAGAAAGTGGCACTGGGTGAGTAGAGGCTGGGTGGGGCTTGGTTCACACCTGTGGTTCCTAACCCAGCAAATCACTGAAATCACCTGGAGGAACTAATTATGATGCAGACTCCTGGTCTCCACCTCAGACCTACTCGGGGATAGGCATGGAGGGCAGGGGTCTGTAATTTTTTAAGTGCTCACAGAATTATTCTAATGACCCTGTAGTCTTGGGAACCACTAGGGTAGGGAAATAAGGCCACTTGCTCCTTTCTGCTCAAGGGTATTCATGTTTTCATGCTTCCTTATTTTTGATGACATTTCCGTCTCAATACCAACTCCTATAATGTTCAAACATACCTTTAGGCCGGGTGCGGTGGTTCAAGCCTGTAATCCCAGCACTTTGGGAGGCCGAGATGGGCGGATCACAAGTCAGGAGATCGAGACCATCCTGGCTAACACGGTGAAACCCCGTCTCTACTAAAAAATACAAAAAAAACTAGTCGGGCGAGGTGTCGGGTGCCTGTAGTCCCAGCTACTCGGGAGGCTGAGGCAGGAGAATGGCATAAACCCGGGAGGCGGAGCTTGCAGTGAGCTGAGATTCGGCCACTGCACTCCAGCCTGGGCAACAGAGCGAGACTATGTCTCAAAAAAAAAAACTCATACCTTTATTATGTCATACAATATCATATACATTTCCATATTTATTTCCTTGACCAGTTGAGCTCCTCAAGGGTAAAAGCCATGTCTTACTCATCTTTGCTTCCTGCACTCAGGGTTACCACATACAGTTGAGCAGGTTATTCACTATACAAAGGAGCTTATCATGGAAGGTAAGTTGGGCTGTAAATGGGGCTAAAATCTAGCCTGATTCACCAAGCATGAGCCCTGATTTTGGCCTCTGAAAGTCTAGAGGAAGGCCAGGCGGGGTGGCTCGCACCTGTAATCCCAGCATTTTGGGAGGCCGAGGTGGGCGGATCACCTGAGGTCAGGAGTTTGAGACCAGCCTGGCCAACATGGAGAAACCCCATCTCTACCAAAAAGATAAAAAATTAGCCAGTGTGGTGGTGGTTACCTGTAATCCCAGCTACTCGGGAGACTGAGGCAGGAGAATTGCTTGAACCTGGGAGGCAGAGGTTGCAGTGAGCTGAGATCAAGCTACTGCACTTTAGCCTGCGTGACAGAGTGAGACTCTGTCTAAAAAAAAAAAAAAAAAAAGAAAGTCTAGAGGGAAAGATAGATAGATATAAATATATATATATATACACACACACACACATATATATATAATTATTTTTTTTTTTAAGAGACAAGGTCTCGCTGTGCCAGCCAGCCAGGATGGATTGCAGTGGCAATCATAGCTCACTGCAGCCTTGACCTCCTGGGCTCAAGTGATCCTCCCACCTCAGCCTCCCAAGCATCTAAGACAACACATGAGCACCACCATGCCCAACTAATTATTATTGCTATTTTTAATTTTTTGTGTAGAGACAGAGTCTTGCTGTGTTGCTTAGGATTTTGAACTCTTGGCCTTAAGTGATTCTCCTGCCTCAGTCTCCCAAAGTGCTAGGATTACAGGCATGAGCCACCATGCCTGGCAAATACCTTTTCTAATTGAACAAAGGTGCTATATGGCTAGGGCTGGCTCTGTCTGCACCCAGCATCATAATAGTGTCACAAAAGCTGAGCATCTATTCAAGGAAGGTACAGAGTTTAGTGCCTTCAGTAGAAGGTAGGTGATCAAAGAGTATTTGTTAAATTGAACAGAAAGCCTTTTTCTTCTTCTCTATCTCTCAAAATCTTTCAATTCTTTTTTTTTTTTTTTTTTTTTTTTTTTTTTTTTTTTTTTTGAGACGGAGTCTTGCTCTGTCACCCAGGCTGGAGTACAGTGGCCGGATCTCAGCTCACTGCAAGCTCCGCCTCCCGGGTTCCCGCCATTCTCCTGCCTCAGCCTCCCGAGTAGCTGGGACTACAGGCGCCGCCACCTCGCCCGGCTAGTTTTTTTTTGTATTTTTTTAGTAGAGACGGGGTTTCACCGTGTTAGCCAGGATGGTCTCGATCTCCTGACCTCGTGATCCGCCCGTCTCGGCCTCCCAAAGTGCTGGGATTACAGGCTTGAGCCACCGCGCCCGGCCATCTTTCAATTCTTTAAGGCCTAGCCCCAATATTGATTTTTCTAGGAGAAGTCTTCTTCCAGCTTCAATCCATTGCTTCTTTCTTGGAGATACAGCAATGCCTGGTTTATATCTCTAGAACAGCACTTTTGTGGTTTGACTTATATTGGAGTTGGTCTCTGACACTGATCTGTGAATCTCTCATAGGCAGAGTCATCTTATTCAGCTCTTTCAGTCTTGGGTGTTTAGGCAGCCCAGTGAAAATTTATTAAATGAATGTATACCCAACTGTAAATGACCCTTCATACTCTGGCTTTCACCAGATCATGTAAAAAGATGCATCTCTGTTACCTGAAACTGGAAGTGCAATTTCAGAAATCAGTGCTAATTCAATTCATTACATACATATATGTATGTGTCTTTAGGTATATATTTGTATATGAATACATGCATGTGCATGTATGTATACATATACACATATATATTAACATCGTATATATTAATATCAGCTTTGTAGGCAGCACTGGGCCTACTTAGATAGGTGACTCAGGCCGGGCACGGTGGCTCATGCCTATAATCACAACACTTTGGGAGCCTGAGGTGGGCGGATCACCTGAGGTCAGGAGTTCGAGACCAGCCTGACCAACATGGAGAAACCCCATCTCTACTAAAAATACAAAATTAGCCAGGTGTGGTGTCGCATGCCTGTAATCCCAGCTACTCGGGAGGCTGAGGCAGGAGAATCGCTTGAACCCAGGGGGCGGAGGTTGTGGTGAGCCGAGATTGCACCATTGTACTCCAGCCTGGGCAACAAGAGTGAAACTCCATCTCAAAAAAATAAATTAATTAAAATAAAAATAAAATTAAAATTAAAAAAATAGGCCATTAGCAGACAATCGTGCTGGTTGCTAACTGAGGATAATATTTGAGTCTGCTCAATACTGAGTTACAGCTGTGTGTGATGGAGTCTGCATATGGGTTCCATTGATGCAGTAGATAGTTCTCGGGTGGCCTCGTATCTGAAAATTTTAAATAAGTCCTGCTCCAGGGCTAATTTTTCTCCTTTCTTTTCAGGACGGAGATGTAGGAGAGGGGATGAACCCCATAATGGCAGGAGATCCTCCTCATTGGCCTATGTGGATCCTGAGACGGACAAATAATGTGTGATATGGTAGTGGGAAGTAAAATGTACCCAACTATGGCCAAACTTTGGGATGTTGTTAGGAAAGACCAATGCATTTTTTTTTTTCAGACAAGAGTCTTGCTCTGTTGCCTAGGCTGGAGTGCAGTGGCTCCATCACCTCTCACTGCAACCTCCGCCTCCCAGGTTCAAGTGATTCTCCTGTCTCAGCCTCCTGAGTAACTGGGATTACAGGCACCTGCCACCATGCCTGGCTAATTTTTGTAGTTTTAGTAGAGATGAGGTTTCACCATGATGGCCAGGCTGGTCTTGAACTGCTGGCCTCAAGGGATCCTCCCACCTCAGCCTTCTGAGTAGCTGCAACTACAGCTGTGCACTACCATGTCTGGCTAATTATTTATTTTTTGGTAGAGACAGGGGCCTCATTATGTTGCCCAGGCTGGTCTTAAACTCCTGAACTCCCATCTCGGCCTCCCAAAGTGGTGGGATTACAGGCATGAGCCACTGCATCTGGCCCAAGTTACTATTTTTGCCACAAAAGTAAAAACGTAATTTTATAATGTTGCTATGGTTTGAATATTGGTGTTTCTCCAAAATTCATGTTAGACCCTAACACCCAATGCGACTTTCTTAAGAGGTGGGGCCTTTGGGGAAGTGATTAAGTCATGTGGGCTCTGCCCTCGTGAATGTGATTAGTGCTCTTATAAAAGCAGTTGAGGCCAGGCACGGTGGCTCATGCCTATAATCCCAGCACTTTGGGAGGCCAAGGCAGGTGGATTACTTGAGGTCAGGAGTTGGAGACCAGCCTGGCCAACGTGGTGAAACCCTGTCTCTACTAAAATTACAAAAAATTAGCCGAGTGTGGTGGCACACGCCTGTAGTCCCAGCTACTCGGGAGGCTGAGGCAGGAGAATCGCTTGAACCTGGGAAGTGGAGATTACAGTGAGCCGAGATTGCACCACTGCATTCCAGCCTGGACAACAGAGCAAGACTCCATTTCAAAAAAAAAAAAAGAAAAGAAAAAGAAAGTGATTGAAGGGAGCTGCCCTCCACTTCCACCATGTGAAGATGCCACAAGAAGACATCGTCTTTGAAATGGAGAGCCCTCATCAGACACCACATCTGCTGGCATCTTGATCTTGGCCTTCCCAGTCCTCCAACGGTGAGTAATAAATTCGGTTGTTAATAAATTACAGTCTGATGTATTTTGTTAGAGCAACCCAAATGGACTAAGTCAAATGTTATTCACAAACAATTGCAAAACTTCTACAGCAATATCAATTGAGTCTAAAGTAGACTCTAAGTGACGTGGTCCATTATTGAGTTTAATCCTACCAGTGTAGCAGGGCGAATCTACTTGTAAGTTCTTTCATAGATGATGCCAAAAGCCTGAATTTGAGGTCTTTTTCAATGTGAAGCCTAGATTAAATGACTCTCATCTCCTCCCCTAAACCATATTACACTTGCCTAGCAAGAAAGAGAGAACTTCATTAGGATTTGTTCATTAATGGACGCTGAGGGCATCAGGTGAAGAGGCTCTTATTGATGGAATCAAATTGCTGGGAGCGGCTGGGTGCAGTGCCTCAGGCCTGTAATCCCAGCACTTTGGGAGGCCAAGGCGGGCGGAGCATCTGAGCTCAGGAGTTCGAGACCAGCCTGACCAATACGGTGAAACCCTGTCTCTACCAAAAATACAAAAATTAGTCGGACATGGTGGCAGGCACCTGTAATCCCAGCTACTTGGGAGGCTGAGAAATGAGAATTCTTTCTTTCTTTCTTTATTTTATTATTATTATTATTATTATTTTTTTTTTTTTTTGAGATGGAGTCTCGCTGTGTCGCCCAGGCTGGAGTGCGGTGGCGCGATCTCGGCTCACTGCAAGCTCCGCCTCCCGGGTTCACGCCATTCTCCCGCCTCAGCCTCCGAGTAGCTGGGACTACAGGCGCCCGCCACCTCGCCCGGCTAGTTTTTTGTATTTTTAGTAGAGACGGGGTTTCACCATGTTAGCCAGGATGGTCTCGATCTCCTGACCTCGTGATCCACCCGCCTCGGCCTCCCAAAGTGCTGGGATTACAGGCTTGAGCCACCGCACCCGGCCTATTATCTTTTTATTATACTTTAAGTTCTAGGGTACATGTGCATAATGTGCAGGTTTGTTACATATGTATACTTGTGCCATGTTGGTGTGCTGCACCGAGAAATGAGAATTCTTGAATGCGAAAGGTGGAGGTTGCGGTGAGCTGAGATCGCGCCCCTGCACTCCAGCCTGGATGACACAGTGAAACTCCATCTCAAAAACAAAAAACAGAAAAATGCAAATTGCTGGGAGGGTATCTCAAATGGCACATTGGGCAAAAAAGCAGGGACAGTGCGACTGGAAGCCTTGACCATTCAAATATGCAAATTGTGGGGATTGCTTGGGCTCCCATTGGTAGTACAAAGTAAAGAGAAAGTGTTTCAAATTTGGGCACAATTAGAAAAGCACAATTGGAAAAACAGGACTGTTCTTAGAGAGTCATTTTGGCTTTCAGACCAAGTGAGTTCTTGGGCAGCCTCCTCTTGAGTTGGATGTTACATACAGCAAATGGAATGTGCCATGGCTATAGGATAGGGTCAATGAGGGCAGTTTTCCAGCAAATCAAGTTCTTGTTTATGAACATTCTTCCTCCTTTGGATATGAAGTCATATGCTCTTCGGGGGCCCTCTCTAAGTCATACCGGAAGAGGTGGAGACACATGGCAATCTTTGAGGTCAAGCAGATGGAGAAAAGCCCTAGGCAAGGTAGAAGTTGTGCAACTGTAATCTTTGATAGCCTCACAACGAACTCTGATCCTGGTCTCAGACTGACCCATAATCCTCAACAAAGGGAGTAATCAAGGGGAGGGCAAGTTAAGTTTATGTTGTGGACCAGGGGTCAGCAAACTCTTTTATAAAAGGCCAGAAATAATATTTTAGGCTTTTTGGGGCATATCGTCTTGATCACAGCTGCTCAGCTTTGCTGTTTTAGTACAAAACCACCACAGGCAGTAAATAAATGAGTGAGTGTGGCTGTGTCCTAATCAAATCTTATTTGCAAAAACAGGTGGCAGCAGACTGGGCATGGTGGCTTGCGCCTATAATCTCAGCACTTTAGGAGGCTGAGGGGGGCAGATCGCTTGAGCCCAGGAGTTTGAGATGAGCCTGGACAACATGGCGAAACTCCGTCTCTACAAAACAAACAAACAAACAAACAAACAAACAAAAAACAGAAATTAGCTGGGTATGGTGGTGCACTCCTGTAGTCCCAGTTACTCAGAAGGCTTAGGTGGGAGGTTCACTTCATCCCAGGATGTTGAAGCTGCAGTGAGCCAGTGATCATGCCACTGCACTCCAGCCTGGGCAACAGAGAGACCCTGTCTCAAAAAACAAACAAACAAAAGCAGATGGCAGCAGGTTTGACCCACAGGTCATAGGTTGCCAACCCTTACTGTGTAATACCACAAGCAGAAAACCACGCATCTCCAAGAAATACCAAATCTGAAATAAGACCACAGAGCATGCAATTCCATAAAAGGGACCCCCAGATTAAGCAGTCTTAAATCTCAGATCTGACCATGTGTGTATGGTGGCTCACATTGTAATCCCAGCACTTTGAGAGGCTGAGGTAGGTGGATCACTTGAGCTCAGGAGTTCGAGACCAGCCTGGGTAACATGGAAAAACCCCATCTCTACAAAAAATACAAAAATTAGCCTCTGTGGTGGTGTGCACCTGTAGTCCCAGCTGCTTGGGAGGCTGAAGTGGGAGGATCGCTTGAGCCCAGGAGGCAGAGGTTGTAGTGAACCGAGATCGCACCACTGCACTCCAGCCTGGGCCACAGAGCAAGACCCTGTCTCAGGAAAAAAAAAAACAAAAAACCTCAGATCTAATAATTACAAGTTGTGACACTGGAAAAAAGCCATAACTTCTCTCATCCTCAGGCTTTTCATTTGTAATACGAAGATTATAAAATCTACCCAGCCTACCCCAGAATGATGGTGAAGTTCAAATGGATGATTGTGCATCAACAGCACGCAGCTCTCATTACTATTGTGGAACTGCAGAAATGCCTTATGAATTAAAGACTAAAGCTCTTCATGGATGAGATGGTGCTTATTCACTATTGAATCAATAGCGCCTGCCACAGAATAAACTTTTTGACTTTATAAATGAAATACATATCTCCTTCTTTCATATCAAGGTGCCATTATTTGAACAGACCAGAGCAGTAGCAGCCGATAGTGAAGCAATTTGAAGAAAAGGGCATGGACTATTGAATTTTTGGAGTTTTAGCTATATTCAGGGAATGCCTCTGGACCAAGGTGCCTACACAACTTTGGGCATGCAAAGATGAGCTTTGAGTGAGTGTGGCTGTGTCCTAATCAAATCTTATTTGCAAAAACAGGTGGCAGCAGACTGGGCATGGTGGCTTGCGCCTATAATCTCAGCACTTTAGGAGGCTGAGGGGGGCAGATCGCTTGTGTGCATGCGCACATTATGTGCACATTTCCAACTCCATTCAGATGTATTGGAAACGTTCCATCATTGAGGGGGGTTTTCCCTCCGGCCTTTATTTCTCATCAGTAATATCCTCATTGCAAGAGAGGATATTACTGGGGCTTCCTCCAACACTATAACCTCCCATGGCTGGACGCAGCCATGTGTACAAACTCCCCAGACTCATCATGCTAGCTTGTTAAGGGTTTGTCTGGGGTTTTACAGGGGCATTATTGCCAATATGAAGGTTAAAGATACCAGTGTAATGAATATTACTGATGCCAGCTGGGTGCGGTGGCTCACGCCTGTAATCCCAGCACTTTGGGAGGCCAAGGTGGGAGGATCACTTGAGTTCAGGAGTTTGAGGCCAGCCTGGCCAACATGGTGAAACTCCGTCTGTACTTAAAAAAACATAAAAGTTAGCCGGACATGGTGGCACATGCCTGTAATCCCAGCTACTCGGGAGGCTGAGGCACAAGAATTGATTGAACCTGGGAAGTGGAGGTTGCAATGAGCTGAGACCGTGCCACTGCACTCCAGCCTAGGCAACAGGGTGAGACTCTGTCTCAAAAAAAAAAAAAAAAGCATGAATATTACTGATGCCAATGCCAATAAAAGGAAAATGAAACAAAAACCTTGGCGATCGTTGTCTATTAAGTCAAACCGAATAGCCCATTTGTCTGTCTATTTGGAGGCAGCAGGAAATAGTGGAAAGAACATGTGTGTTAGAGCCAGCCAGACCTGAGTTCAAGTCATTACTAGAGCTATGGAAGAGTTATGTGGTCTTGCAAAATTTACTTAACCTTAATGCTATCATCTCAAGGTTGTTGTGAAATGAGCCAACAGTGCTTCTGAAAACCACTCTTGGGTGAGAGAGGACAAATATTCTGAGAGGCGGAGGCTGTTGCTGGCTAGGTAGTCTCCCCCAGAGGGGTCTACTACAGTGGCCTTTTTCCAGGGCTTTGCCTTCAATTCAGCACGTTTAACAGTTATTACTACTATCATGTAACGGCAGAAAAACCTTAGGAAATAAAGACTAAAGCTTTTCATGGAAGAGATATGGCTTATTCACTACTGAATCAGTGGCACTTGCCACATATTGGCTGAGACCACTCTTGGCTGATAATAGATAAAAATCACTCTTTTTTTTCTTTTCTTTTCGAGACGGAGTCCCTCTCTGTCACCCAGGCTGTAGTGCAGTGGCGCAATCTCGATCTCAGCTCACTGCAACCTCCACCTTGCGGCTTCAAGCGATTCTCCTGCCTCAGCCTCCTGACCAGCTGAAATTACAGGCATGTGCCACCAAGCCCAGCTAATGTTTGTATTTTTGTAGAGACGGGGTTTCACCATGTTGGCCAGGCTGGTCTCGAACTCCTGACCTCAAGTAATCCATCCGCCTCGGCCTCCCAAAGTGCTGGGATTATAGGCATGAGTTGCCATGCCTAGCTGGAACTGTTTCTTACAGACCCCTCAGAAGCTGCTGGCCGGCCTCTGGTTGGCAGCCTTTGGTTCAGGTGTCCGCCCCAAGTCTAATCAGCATGGCCAGCAGGGAGACAGGACAGACAGGAGAACACAGAGGGCTGGCTGCTGAGTCAGGCACTGTGGACAGGGCCATTTCTTATAGGAGATTGTAGGTGTGGTGTGCACCACCGTGGATGCTCAGGACACAGAGATGAGACAGGCCTTTAACGCAAGGTAGACAGTGCTTCCTCCAATAAAAGAAATGCTCAGAAGAACCTCACAAATTCAGAGAAAAAATTGCTTTCCAGCTAAGGGGGTGAGGGAGAGGCTTTATGGAAGGTGTGGCCTCCAGAGCTCCAGAGTGTCTTCCCCAAACTACTCCAAGCCAATCAGGGCCTATCCCCAGACTTGAAGCTGGGAGTCAGTCCTACCCAAACCTCACGACTGGGAAATTCGGGGAGTTCCTACGATCAGCCTCTCCCCTCCCTCTGCCATGGGCTTTGATTCAAAGATGGGGCCGTATGACAAAACTCAGGCCAGTCAGGACAAAGAGATTTCCCAGGAAGCAGAGGTTCTTTTCTCTGCTGAATTTGAACATGGAAGCGCATATCCTTAGAAGCCACCGGCCGTTACTTTGCAGGCAGAAGGGGAGAATTCCGAGCATGGAGTCCTCACCAAGGAGGCAGAGCCTGGAGGGAGACAGAAAAAAGCAGAGACAGAGGCAGGAGAAACGGGGCCTGGACACATCATTTTGGGAAAGTACAGGGAGAAGAGGGCAACAGTGAAAAGTACAGTTTGATGGAGGCGATGGAGCATGGGTGTTAATATTGGGAAGGCAGGTCAGGCATGGTGGCTTACACCTGTAATCCCAGCACTTTGGGAGGCTGAGGCAGGTGGATAGCTTGAGGCCAGGAGTTTAAGACCAGCCTGGCCACCATGGTGATACCCCGTCTCTACTAAAAATACAAAAATTAGCCATGTGTGGTGGTGCACGCCTGTAATCCCAGCTACTTGGGAGGCTGACGTGGGAGCATTGCTTGAACCTGGGAGGCAGAGGTTGCAGTGAGAAGAGATCGCGCCACTGTACTCCAGCCTGGGTGACAGAGCGAGACTCCATCTAAAAAATTTGTGTGTGTGTGTGTGTATGTATGTATATATGTATATGTGTATATATGTATATATACGTGTATATATGTATATGTGTATATATGTATATATACGTGTATATATGTATATGTGTGTGTATATATGTGTATATGTGTGTGTGTGTATATATATGTGGAAGGCAGATTAGAAAGAAGACAAAATTTAAAAAAAGAAGGAAGAGGCTTTTTTCCTATAGGGAACAGGAAGCTAATGAAAATATTTAAATACTGTGATATGAGCAGTATAGTAGATAAATTAATCACTAATGTGTGTAAAATGATTAGAATGGAGAGGCTAGAGGCGAGAAGAACATCAAGAGCTTATCGCAATAATCTGAAGACCTGACCTGGAGAAACTGCTGTGGGGCTGGAAAGAGAAAAAGGATGCAGAAAAATAAGACCACAGGCTCAAGATTTTAGAGTAAGACTTTATCATTTACTAAAGGCGGTATGAAGGAAGGAGGGTGCAAGCCAGGCTGAAAGAGCACACTTTATTTTTATTTTTGAGACAGGGGGTTGTCTCACAATATTGCCCAGGCTGATCTCAAACTCCTGAACTCAAGCAATCCTCCTGCCTCAGCCTCCCCAAAGTGTTAGGACTATAGACATGAGCCACCGCGCCTGGCCAGAGCACACTTTAAATTCTTGGATGATTCCTCTAGGCCAGTGGTTTATCACCATGAAAGACAGATGTAAAAGATTAGGCAATTGGGCAACAATGTACCTAAAGAAAATTTTTCTCTGATCAATTGCCTCATCTTTTTTATTTGTTCATTTGTTTTGTCTTGTTTTGTTTAGGTACATTGTTGTAATGCAAACAGATCATGGTGAAATTTTATAACATTGCATAAGAGTCTGTGGTGTTGACATACAAGCAAAACGTCAGGAAACTACACGGGCTGTTTATAAAGAATGTTAACAACCTACTTTTGAAAGGGGTGACGCAAAACATATGTATCACTCTGTTGAGATTTTAACTTTTTCTCTAACTTGCTGTGTGACTCTGGGTATGTTGCTTACCCTCTCTGAGCTCATTTCCTCAGCTGTAAAAAATGGGGAAGATAAAGCTTTCCCAGAGTTGTGGTCCTCAACTTATGATCTCATAGGAAAACTCCTTGTTAATTCCCAATAAATAAAAGGTAAATAATAAATAAGTAGAAAAATGAATATATTTAAAAATTAGAAATAAAAGGTAAATATGTTTCAAACTTCCTTTCCTCTGGCCTTTCTTTTCTTCTTTCCTAAGTATGCTTTGCGTTTGCAGTCTGGCTTTCCACAGGTGGTTAGTGTTGTCACAGTGCGTTGATAGGTTTCACATAGAAACCCATGGTTAAGTCACTCGTCTAGGTTGGGTGCAGTGTTTCACGTCTTCGGGAGGCTGAGGAGGTGAGCTGAGAAGTTCAAGACCAGTCTGGTCAACATGGCAAAACCTCATCTCTACAAAAAATACTAAAATTAGCCAGGCGTGGTGGCGTGTGCCTGTGATTCCAGCTACTTGGGAAGCAGAGGTGGGAGGATCACCTCAGCCTGTGAGGTGGAGGTTGCAGTGAGCCAAGATCGCACCACCGGGCTTCAACCTGGGTGACAGAGTGAGACCTCATCTCAAAAAAAAAAAAAAAAAAAAAGTCAGTCTTCCAGGTTCCATCTAGTACAATACCTAGGTTCTCTGATTCTAGGTTCGTCTGCATTACAGAACCAGGATGGCCTTTCTTTGTCTTGTATCTATGATGGGTGAATAAATAAAACACAGTATTTTATTATGGTGATTTGCTTAAGGAGCTAAAAACTACCCCTGATTTATAGCAGTGGGGGGAAGAGCAGCGCTCCTCAGTGAAGGGACTGTGGGTGTGGCCAGTACTGACTGACATGTCAAGAGCAGGGGGATGGTAGCGAT
Source organism: Theropithecus gelada (assembly GCF_003255815.1). NCBI lineage: Eukaryota > Metazoa > Chordata > Mammalia > Primates > Cercopithecidae > Theropithecus > Theropithecus gelada. The sequence goes on along the minus strand of NC_037682.1, from coordinate 17,684,736 downwards.
GGCTAAAATGCAAGGGAAAGCAATGAGGGCCACAGAAGAAGCATACATGATGTACCATGGCTGGCAAGGGGGCACTATTGTGGATCTAGTGTGTCCTTAGCTCCCAACTTCCCCTCCACTACTGCTTATGGAATGCCAAAGACATGTACCATTTCATGCAATTCTTGAAATAACCCTACGAGTAGGTAGAGTATTATGATGTTCATTTGACAGATGAGGTGACTGAAACTTAGGTCACTTATCCAAGGTCACAGAGACAACTTTGTGAGTGACAGAGCAAGGACTTGAACCCAGGTTTTACTGTCTCCAGAGCACATGGTTTTTTGTTTTGGTTTGGTTTGGTTTTTGTTTGTTTGTTTGTTTGAGACGGAGTCTCACTCTGTTGCCCAGGCTGGAGTTCAGTGGCACAATCTTGGCTCAATGCAACCTCTGCCTCCCAGGTTCAAGCGATTTTTTGGCCTCAGTCTCTGGAGTAGCTGGGATTACAGGCGCCTACTATCACACCCGGCTAATTTTTGTCTTTTTAGTAGAGATGGAGTTTCATCATGTTGGCCAGACTGGTCTCGAACTCCTGACCTCAAGTGATCCGCCTGCCTCGGCCTCCCAAAGTGCTGGGATTACAGGCGTGAGCTCCCGTGCCAGGCCTGGAGCCCTTGGTTTTAACTATTGTTCTGTACTGCCCATGCTGGAATTTCTGGGGAAGCCCTCTCTTATCTCTTCTTTTACAGGCATATGATTTATAGCAACCATCCGGAATAGGATGGAGCGAAAAAGGGGACTTGGGAACTATTGTCTCTCCAAGATTACTCAGTTCTTTGATTTCTCCCCTGGGAGCCACACTGCCTGTCAGCTAGAAGGTACTGGAAGAAATTAGATTGCTCTAGGGTGTTCACTTGCACGCAATTTATTATTTCTAAAGATAAGGCCTAAAGAGACATCTACATTGCATTAGTTTTTTTTTTCCCCAGTGAATGAAAGCGGAAGGGCATCTGTTTAACATTTGAGACATGCACCTGGCGCACTTTGATTAAAAGAGAAAAATAAATACTAAAACATAGTAATCCAAAGAATTACCCGCTTTGTGGCTGGCTTACCCACTGCTTTGAGTATGGGACTCAAAGGGGGTAATTTAAATTTGGGGCTGCCAGAAAAGGATGTCCTTGTTCTTGATTAATCAGGAAGACTAAAGATCTCCCTGGGAGAGGGCTTGGATTCTGGCTTACGATCTAACCCTAGGTCCAGATCTGAAGCTTGGAAAAAGCACTGAGCATCTGTTAGGGGGTGGGAAAGAAGGAGACATCATCTCATTCAACACCTTCCTCTAATTGTGAAATACATTAAAGCCCAGGGCAACTGGATACCTGCCAATTCCCCCCTACTCCCCGTCACCCGACCTGCTCTCCACCCTTTCCATCCTGTCCTGTGTCCTGGGAGGGTGACCCATATGGACTGCATCAAGGAGTTCCTTTACCCTCTGGTTTCCAGTTTGGTGAGGCCAAAGGAAAGCATGCACCGGAGATCAAAGGACAGGAGGAGAGCGAGATATGGGTATTTCCTCAACCGCCCCCTTGCAAGGGCACCCTGGATGAGCTGCATCCCTCCTCTGAAGGCCACGGCCCTTGTCAGGTGGCCTTCTCCATGCAGCTGCCATCTCTGGTCCAAGGAATTGCTTCTCCCTCACTCTTTCAAGGCCGAGGGGGAGCAAGGGCTCCTTGTGGTTACTAGGTACTGCCCTATCCATTCTGTGCCTACATCTTTGTAAATAGCCCCATTATTACACGCTAATCAAATTGCCCAGTTTGAATGTGCCATCTGTTTCCTGCTGGGACCCTGATGGATATACCCAGAGGGGTTTAATGACTTGCCCAAGGTCTCAGAAGGATTTGATTATACACCAGTGTGTACTAATAAGAAGAAATAAAACTGACATAGTATTTTACAGTTAACAAGGCACTTTCATAACTATAGTATCAGGATGCAGGAAAGGTATTAAGCTTTCCACTTAGAGACGAGGAAATTGAATCTTAGAGAAGAGTGGGATTAGCCACAGCTGGTGAGCATCAGCACCATTCTCAGACCCAGTTCCTGGGCTCTGCCTATCATGCTACAGCCCAACCTTCAGGGCAGATAGAATACTAATTCTAATCCTGTGGATAAGAATACTGATTCTTCAGTAGTACGACGCCACACCTTGAGCACCAGGAAAACAAATATAGCCAGAGCTCCATCCTCCAGGTTCAGAGCTAATGACGCTACACATGCGGTCCAACAACCCTGCGAGGCAAGTGGTATCATCCTCTTTCACAGATGGGGAAGGTAAGGTTCAGAAAGTGAAATATCTCACTGAAAGTCACACAGCTGGGGAGTAGCTGGACTGTGAACCCAGGCCAGCCGGCCTGCTCTTTCTCCTCCCCCACACTGCCTTCGCGTGTAGAGATACGGATCTCTGAAGGCACGGCGGGCTGCAGGCCCAGCACATCCGCTGTTCTTTCTCCCATCAAACCAGTCCCAGCTTGGCTTTCAAAGTAACGCTGGGACCTCGTCCCAGCTTTCCTGTTGGACAGCCAAGGAGGCTTTTGCAGATAAAACATGATAGAAAATGGAGCAGAGCTGATTAAGACGAAGAGATAACAAGGCAAGGCATGCAGGCCCTTTGTCTGAGAAAGCCTGAGAAAAATGCAGCTGGGGCAGGGCTGCCTCTGTTGCTGCTACTAAGGAGACAGGGGTGCCAAAGGATATTCTTCAGCTTTCACAAGTATCCCAATCTGCAAGGCTGAAGGTGCCATCTGTCTACCCACTTAGTGGTTAAAGGAAAAAAAAAAAAAAAAGACGCCTGTCATCCCAGCACTTTGGGAGGCTGAGGCGGGCAGATCACCTGAGGTCAGGAGTTCAAGACTAGCCTGGCCAACATGGTGAAACCCTGTCTCTACTAAAAATACAAAAATTAGCTGGGCGTGGTGGTGGGCACCTGTAATCCCAGCTACTCAGGAGGCTGAGGCAGGAGAATCGTTTGAACCCAGGAGGCAGAGGTTGCAGGGAGACCAGATCACGCCACTGCACTCCAGCCTGGGCAACAAAGCGAGACTCCATCTCAAAAAAATAAATAAATAAAACAAAAAATAAAAAATGACCCTGGGCTATTTGCTTTCATAACATAAAAGCAGTCGGGGACCATTGTTGGCTGAGTACTGACCTGGGGGCACCTACTCACTGCATGGCTTTAAGGACTCACCTCCCCAGTTTGGGCTTTGGTTTCCTTGTCTGAGATATGGGGGAGATGGGTGAGTCTCTGCTACTTCTCTTTGCAATCTGTACTTTGAGTTTAGGAATCTTGAGAAATTTGTGAGCCTTCCAAGACTTCCCCCTCCTCCCCTGTTAGCAGGACATTGGAGTTATATTGTCGAGAGGTTTGTGTCACTCGATTCACATTTTCCTTTTTTCTTTTTGAGACAGAGTCTTGCTCTGTCACCCAGGATGGAGTGCAACGGTATGATCTTGGCTCACCGCAACCTTCGCCTCCTGGGTTCAAGTGATTCCCATGCTGCAGCCTCCTAAGCAGCTGGGACTACAGGTGCACGCCGTCATAGCCAGCTACTTTTTTCTATTTTTAGTACACGTGGGGTTTCACCATGTTGGGACAGGCTGGTCTTGAACTCCTGGCCTCAAGTGATCTGCCAGCCTTGGCCTCCCAAAGTGCTGGGATTACAGGCGTGAGTCACTGCACCCGGCCTGGATTCACATTTTCTTCCCTGTTTATTCACATCCATGAACAGCTGGCCAAAATCAGGCCGTGACTTGGAGTTGCAGAGGAGGCAGGATTAGACTCAGGACCTTGCCCGTAAAGCACTTCAGCCAGCCTCCGGTCCTTGGGTGGTGCTTTGCAGTATTGTGAAGCATTACATGTGAAAAGCCTATCCACCGGCTACCCGCCCCAGACCCCTACTTTACTGGCCAGAGGAATGTGATGCTCCGATTGGACAAACCTGAGTCACATGCCCACTCTTGGAGCGGGAAGTGAAGTGAACTCCAGGAAATGAATTTCTTTGAGGAGCAGAGCCTGAAAAGGGGGTGTAGCTGGTCCCCTGAGAATAAGCCGGGGATGAAGACACTAGAAAGAAGGGTAAATGGATGCCAGGTGGCAAAACCACACATGCCCACCCTTCTGGTTGCTAAGCAACATTTTGTTTTTCTGCTCTGGTTCCTCTTCTGTTCTGCAAAGCTCGCCTAGCACAAGGGCTGACCATTCTGGAGTTGGAAGAGGGCCAAACCCGGGGCCTTGAGTGAAGTGGAAAGAGATCTGGGCTGGAGATTTGGGTTTTAGTCCTGATATTGCCACGTACTTTCTTCGCTTCCTGAGTCTCAGTTTTTTCTTCAGCTGTAAGACGAGGAGACTGAATAGAACCTCTGTGGGGCCCTTGCAACTTACTAGGCTGGGTTCTGGGCAATGTCATACGCAGTGGGGGCCTCCTGTGCCTCTCATATTATATCTTAGAAGTGAAGGCAGCTTTCTCTGAGCATGGGCAATCCCTGCCATGGAATGTGGCTTGCTAGAAAGTGCCTCAATCTTGGCATCAGATGATTTGTTTTGGTTTCTGATAATTTAATTTCTTTTTTTTTTTTTCTGAGACTGAGTCTCGCTCGTCACCCAGGCTGGAGTGTGGTGGCACGATCTTGGCTTGCTGCAACCTCCCCCTCCCGGGCTCAAGCAATTCTCCTGCCTCAGCCTCCCGAGTAGCTGAGACTACAGGTGCATACCACCATGCCCAGCTAAGTTTTGTTTTTAGTAGAGATGGGGTTTTGCCATGTTGGCCACACTGGTCTCGAACTCCTGACCTCAGGGAGGCCCACGCCTCCCAAATGGCTGGGATTATAGGTGTAAGCCACTGCGCCTGGCCCCTGTCCTTAATTTCTGACTCCTTCTAATACCTGTGCGACCCGGGCAAATTACTTAACCTCTCTGCACCTTCTTATATAAAGTGGAGTTAAAGATAATCCCCCAAAGTTGTTGAATCAAATGAGACAATGGATGTGAAAGTGCTTTGTAAGCCCCAAAGTGCTGTGCAGACGGAGGGCCCATCCACCCAGGGTCCGGGTCTGGTTCCTGGACTTGCTGCTCCTGAGAAAAGGCTAGTGCCCACGTTCAATGAGCATAAGCCCTTCCACAGTGCATGTCTTTTACTTGTATTTATTCTAAACCTTGTTATTCTGCATGTAAGTGCCACATCAGGGGGTGACCTGAAGCAACTGTGAGGATGGGTGAGAAACAAAGGTCACTGATTATTCCAAATTTTGCACAATCTATCCTGGAGGAGTCTTGGTCTGGGGGCCCAGGACCCAGCAGCTGGCAGTGAGGGAGCAGGAAGCCAGGCCCTGCCCTTCTTTTTTTTTTTTTTAGAGACAGAGTTTCGCTCTTTTCGCCCAGGCTGGAGTGCAATGATGCGATCTCGGCTCACCACAACCTCTGCCTCCCAGGTTCAAGTGACTCTCCTGCCTCAGCCTCCCGAGTAGCTGGGATTACAGGCATGCACCACCACCCCAGTTAATTTTGTATTTTTAGTAAAGACAGGGTTTCGCCATGTTGGTCAGGCTGGTCTTAAACTCCTGACCTCAGGTGATCCACCTGCCTCAGCCTCCCAAAGTGCTGGGATTACAGGCGTGAGCCACTGCGCCCGGTGGCCCTGCCCTTCTTTTCTGAACATTCTGTCCCTCTGAGCAAGCCTTTGGATAGAAGCCTCCCTCTGACCTGTCTAGTGGGGCTGGGATAGCCACATCTACTCTGATATCTCACAGTCATCTCAAATTAACATGTGTGTTTTAGGAAGCGGAGGACGGAGGATTGCTTGAAGCCAGAAGTTCAAGACCAGCCTGGGCAACAAAGTGAGACCCTGACTCCACTAAAAATTTTTAAATTCGCTAGGTGTGGTTGTGTGCACCCGTAGTCCCAGCTACTCAGGGAGCTGAGGTGGGAGGATTGCTTGAGCCCAGGAGTTTGAGACTACAGTGAGCTATGATCATACCACTGCACTCCAGCCTGGGTGACACAGGAGGATCCTATCTCTAAGAAAAAAAAAAATTAACATCTTCAAAATAGATCTCTTGATCTTGATCCTCACCTCCAAAATCAGTTTTCACCCAGTTTTATAAATGTCGCCTACAGCCGTTCAGTTTCTCATGCCAGACACCTGTGACCTTGAACATCTCTCTCTTTTATCCTGCCACGATCCATCATTAAATCCTAACTATTCCCCCTCTAAAGCATACTTCGATTCCACTCATTTTTTCCATTCCCATTACTACTGCCCCTGTCTGAGACACTGCCATTTCTTACCTAACTGGTAACTTGTAGCTAGTTTTTTCATTTGGGGGCCTGTCCCATTCCCCGAGAGGAAATCTGCGGCTGAAGACACTAGTAAGAAGGGTAAATGGATGCCAGGTGGCAAAACCACACTTCCCCACCCTTCTGGTTGCTAAGCAACGTTTTGCCTTTCAGTTCTGGCTAGTCTTCTGTTCCTCAAAGCTCTTCTAGTACAAGGGCTGACCTTTCTGTAGTTGGAAGAGGGCCAAACCTAGGAGACCTTGAGTGAAGTAGAAAGAGAGCTAGAATGGAGATTTGGGTTTTATTTTTGGTTTCCCAAATGTAAATTTGATGGCATTACTGTGCCTCTTACAATCTTCAAAGACCAATACATTTGGAATGACAGCCAAGGTCCCCAGTGTGGCCTGCAGAACCCTGCAGGGTCTGGCCCTGCCCACCTCTCCAGGCCCCACCTCCACTTACTGCATACTCCCCATTGTTCCTGACACTCCAGCCACTGGCCTTTTTTTTTTTTTTTTTTTTTGAGATGGAGTCTGGCTCTGTCGCCCAGTCTGGAGTGCAGTGGCGCGATCCTGGCTCACTGCAACCTCTGCCAACCAGGTTCAAGCAATTCTCCTGCCTCAGCATTCTGAGTAGCTGGGATTACAGGTGCATGCCACCATGCCTGGCTAATTTTTGTATTTTTTTTTTTTTTTTTTTTTGAGATGGAGTCTCGCGCTGTGTCACCCAGGCTGGAGTGCAGTGGCGCGATCTCGGCTCACTGCAAGCTCCGCCTCCCAGGTTCAGGCCATTCTCCTGCCTCAGCCTCCGAGTAGCTGGGACTACAGGCGCCC
>NC_037682.1:17521182-17667667 GCF_003255815.1 Theropithecus gelada | reverse complement strand
AAAAAAAAAAAAAAAAAAAAAAAAGGACATTCTTTATGTATGAGGAAAAATCATGAACTTTTGAGCTAAGAGGTTCCTTAGAGACTGTGTGGTCCAATCCCTTCATTTTTTAAAATTAGGACTTCATTTTTTAAACCCAGGACTCCTAACTCCAGTCCTGTGCTTGTTCTGTAACTCACAGTGGATGGCCCACATATTTTTCCAATATTTTTTCTTAAGAACAAAAGCATAGCCGGGCGTGGTGGCAGCATCTATAATCCCAGCTACTCTGGAAGCTGAGGCAGGAAAATCGTTTGAACCCGGGAGGTGAAGACTGCAGTGAGCTGAGATCACATCACCATACTCAGAGCAAAACTCCGTCTCAAAAAAAAAAAAAAAAAAAAAAAGCAATGAAAACTCAATAACACGAAACCAAACCAGACTTAGATGTTGTTTTCCTAATCTCAAGCCTTTTAGATAGATCTCGTCGTTTTAGCAAAAATTTTTGGTCTTGATACATGGGAAAAAAATGAAAGGCATTCTTTGAGTTTTTTTTTTAATGACTCTGTTCTATAAATATTCAAAAATATTGCATCATGTTTTAAAATCCTCATTATAAATGAAATGACCAGGCCGAATGCAGTGGCTCATGCCTGTAATCCCAACACTTTGGGAGGCCAAGGCAGGCAGATCACGAGGTCAGAAGTTCGAGACCAGCCTGGCTAACATGGTGAAACCCCGTCTCTACTAAAAATACAAAAATTAGCTGGGCATGGTGGCAAGCGCCTGTAATCTGAGCTACTCAGGAGGCTGAGGCAGGAGAATGGTTTGAACCTGAGAGGCAGAGGTTGCAGTGAGCCGAGATCGGGCCATTGCACTCCAGCCTGGGCGACAGAGCAAGACTCCGTGTCAAAAAAAAAAAATGAAATGACTGAATATTGCCTAGCTACTGTTATTTGTTTTGTGTGTTTGCTTTTTAGAAAAGAGCACGTGCCTGAGTGTTGGTGGAAAGTTACTAACCAAAGCAAGACATTTTTCATATTAAACACATTCATCTGATATGGAAAATAACCTTTAACAGACAACATGCAAATAAGATGGATGTAGCTGAGTTTGCATAAGAGTACCTATTTTCCCTAGCAATTACACAGCAGTGTACTATGAAGTCCTATTAAGTTAAGGCTCTAGAGTCAGATTCTTGCTCTGACACTTAGAAGCTGTTTGATCTTGGGCAGGTGACTTGCCCTTTCTAAATTTCAGTTTCTTCATCTTGTAAAATGGAGTCGACAATAGTACCTACCTCAAAGAGCAGCTGACTAAAAGGGAATCCATGTAAAGCTTATGGCATAGCACCTGACTCATAGTAAGCTTTCAATAAATTGTCATTATTATCCTTTACTTAGTATTATTAGATATGAGATGTGTGAGCTTTGCAAATTAAGTGCGATGCAAATGAACATTATTTAAATTATATTGATTTTTTTTTTTTTAAAGTAATTATAAAAATACCCCAGATTCCAGCCAGGCGCAGTGGCTCACACCTGTAATCCCAGCACTTTGGGAGGTGGAGGTGGATGGATCACGAGGTCAGGAGATCAAGACCGTCCTGGCCAACATGGCGAAACCCCGTCTGTACTAAAAATACAAAAATTAGCCGGGTGTGGCGGCACATGCTTGTAATCCCAGGTCCTCACGAGGCTGAGGCGGGAGAATTGCTTGAATCGCTTGAACCCGGGAGGTGGAGGTTGCAGTGAGCAGAGATCCCACCATTGCACTCCAGCTTGGGCAAACAAGAGTGAGACTCCATCTCAAAACAAAACAAAGCAAACAAACAAAAAACGCTAGGTGCAGTGGCTCCCACCTGTAATCCCAGCACTTTGGGAGGCTGAGGTGGGCAGATTACCCGAGGTCAGAAGTTCGAGACCAGCTTGACCAAGATGGAGAAACCCCATCTCTATTAAAATACAAAATTAGCCGAGCATGGTGGCACTTGCCTGTAATCCCAGCTACTCAGAAGGCTGAGGCAGGAGAATCGCTTGCATTCGGGAGGTGGAGGTTGCAGTGAGCTGAGATCGTGCCATTGCACTCCAGCCTGGGCAACAAAAGCAAAACTCTGTCTCAAAAAAAAAAAAAAAGAAAAAGAAAACCCAGATTCAGCCAGGTGTGGTGGCTCACACCTGTAATCCCAGCATTTTGGGAGACCAAGGTGGGCAGATCACCTGAGGTCGGGAGTTCGAGACCAGCCTGACCAACATGGAGAAACCCCATCTCTACTAAAAAAAAAAAAATACAAAATTAGCCGGGCATAGAGGCACATGCCTGTAATTCCAGCTACTCGGGAGGGTGAGGTAGGAAAATCACTTAAACCCGGGAGGCGGAGGTTGTGGTGAGCTGAGATCGCGCCATTGCACCCCAGCCTGGGCAACAAAAGCGAAAAACTCCTTCTCAAAAAAAAAAAAAAAAAAGAATATGTACACATTACATACATACGTATGAGTATATGTGTGTGGAGAGAGAAATTGATCAAGCAAATGCAGTAAAATGTTAACATTTGGGTAATTTGGGTGAAGGATGTACTTTTATTCTTATAATATTCTTGTAGTATTTTCCTGTAAATCTAAAATTATGTCAAAATAAATGTTAATTTATAAAATCCTTGAACTTTGACAAGGTCTTCAGAAAAGGAATAAAATGAGGACAGAATTTTAAAATGCAAAAAAAGTTTGTTTTTGTAAAAATAACCTATAGCTACAGGGGAAGAGATGTTACTTAAGGAGAGATTATTTTCAGAATATAAATTAGGAGGCCTGGGCCTTCATTTAAGCATCTGCAGATTTAAGGCTCCGACAAATGTTGGCAGAGTATCTCCAATAGAGGGCGGTACAACATTACGAAGAATAAATCATATCGCATGGGTTTTGGGTAACGTTATTTAAAGTGGATTAAAGTGTTAACAAGTAGACCAGAGTGCCGAGAATCTTAGAGCTAAATGCTAACTACATCCCATTTTACAGATGTGCAAACTGAGACTCGAAGTGGGAAAACAACTTGGTCAAAGTCATAGCCACAAGCAGCACAAATGCTTTGCAAATACAGTTGGGGCCAGGCGCGGTGGCTCACGCCTATAATCTCAGCACTTTGGGAGGCCAAGGTGGGAGGATCACCTGAGGTCAGGAGTGCGAGACCAATCTGGCCAACATGGCGAAACTCCGTCTCTACTAAAAAATACAAAAATTAGCTGGGCGTGGTGGCATGTGCCTGTAATCCAGCTACTACTCTTTTTTTTTTTTTTTTTTTTTTTTTTTTTTTTTTGAGACGGAGTCTCGCTCTGTCGCCCAGGCTGGAGTGCAGTGGCCGGATCTCAGCTCACTGCAAGCTCCGCCTCCCGGGTTCCCGCCATTCTCCTGCCTCAGCCTCCCGAGTAGCTGGGACTACAGGCGCCCGCCACCTCGCCCGGCTAGTTTTTTGTATTTTTTAGTAGAGACGGGGTTTCACCGTGTTAGCCAGGATGGTCTCGATCTCCTGACCTCGTGATCCACCCGTCTCGGCCTCCCAAAGTGCTGGGATTACAGGCTTGAGCCACCGCGCCCGGCCCAGCTACTACTCTTGAGGCTGAGGCTGGAGAATCGCTTGAACCTGGGAGGTGGAGGTTGTAGTGAGCAGAGATGGCACCACTGCACTCCAACCTGGGCAAAAAAGCGAGATTCCATCTCAAAAAAACAAATCAAAACAAACATAGTTGGCCTTCTGTGAGTTCCATATTCCCGGGTTCTGCCTTGGTGGATCCAACCAATCATGTATGGAAAATATTGAAGGTGGAATTGAATATGGAAAATATTAAAGGCAGGGATGGTTGAGTTTGTACTGAATATGCATGGACTTTTCCCCTTGTCATTATTCCCCAAGCGATACACTATAACAATGATTTACATAGCAATTTACATTGATTGTATTAGGTATTGTAAGTAATCTAATACTGGTGCTGGTGGCTCATGCCTGTAATCCCAGCACTTTGGGAGGCCGAGGTGGGAGGATCACGAGGTCAAGAGATCGAGACCATCCTGGCCAACATTGTGAAACCCCATCTCTACTAAAAATACAAAAATTAGCTGGCTGTGGTGGCGTGCGCCTGTACTTCCAGCTACTTGGGATACTGAGGCAGGAGAATTGCTTGAACCTGGGAGGTGGAGGTTGCAGTGAGCCGAGATTGCGCCACTGCACTCCAGCCTGGGAGACAGTGCAAGACTCTGTCAAAAAAAAAAAAAAAGTAATCTAGAGATGATTTAAAGTATTTGAAAGGATGTGTGCAGGTTATATGCCAATATGACACCATTTCAGGGACTTGGGTATCCATGGATTTTGATATGGGTTGGGGAGCATTCCTGGAACCAGTTCCTCACAAATAGTGAGGAACAACTATAATAGCCACAGTTATCATTCCTTGAAGTCTTACTAACGTGCCAGGCACAGTACTAAGCACTTGGTGTACATTATCTACGTAATTATACAATCCCTCCTCTTTTTTTTGTTTAGCTCACGTTGAGGCTCAGATAAGGGAACCACATGTCTGACAGCAGTAAAAAACGAGATTCTGGTAGTGCCCATAGCTAACAGGCCATTCTGTCCCACCAACCCTTAAAGAATTGATCCTTAGTAGGGGAGCCACAACAGAGCCATCAAAAGAGAAATCCATCCAGTATGTACTGTTGGATATGCACCCAGCAGGAGCTAGAGATTCAGTGAAGGAAGATTCTTAGGGCTGAAAAGAACAGAAAAGGAAGGTGCCCCCAAATGGGGGAGGGGGGTGTGAGTCTTCTACGAAAATAGAGGCCGGGAGTGGTGGTTCATGCTTGTAATCCCAGCACTGTGTGAGGCTGAGGTGGGAAGATTGTTTCAGCCTTGGAGTTCAAGACCAACCTGAGCAACATAGCGAGACTGCTGTTTATATATATATATATATATATTTTTTTTTTTTTTTAAAGAAAAGGCCAGGTGTAGTGGCTCATGCCTGTAATTCCAGCACTTTGGGAGGCTGAGGTGGGTGGATCACCTGAGTTCAGGAGTTTGAGGTCAGCCTGACCAATATGGCAAAACCACGTCTCTACTAAAAATAAAAAATAGGCTGGGCGCGGTGGCTCAAGCCTGTAATCCCAGCACTTTGGGAGGCTGAGACGGGCAGATCACGAGATCAGGAGATCGAGACCATCCTGGCTAACACAGTGAAACCCCGTCTCTACTAAAAAATACAAAAAACTAGCCGGGCAAGGTGGTGGGCGCCTGTAGTCCCAGCTACTCGGGAGGCTGAGGCAGGAGAATGGCGTAAACCCAGGAGGCGGAGCTTGCAGTGAGCTGAGATCCGGCCACTGCACTCCAGCCTGGGAGGCAGAGCGAGACTCCGTCTCAAAAAAAAATAAAATAAAATAAAAATAAAAAATAAAATAAAATAAAAAATTAGCCAGGTGTGGTGGTGGGTGCCTGTAGTCTCAGCTACTTGGGAGGCTGAGGCAGGAGAATTGCTTGAGCCCAGGAAGCAGAGGTTGCAGTGAGCTGAGCTCTTGCCACTGTACTCCAGCCTGGGCGACAGAGTGAGACTCGGCTTAAAAAAAAAAAAAAAAAAAAAGAAGAAGAAGAAAAGAAAAATGGATAGGTTTAGAGATGAAAAGAAAGTAGAGTAGAGAGAGGATATGGAGAGAAAACAAAGAGGGGAGGAAAAGCATCCACTCTCGCTGAGGAGGGCCATGAGCCTAAAATGTTGACTCCTCCTGTCCCCACTACCCTACGTCTCCTCTAAAGAATCCACCAGCTGGTCTTGTTAGCTCTACTTCCAGAAACATCTGTGATTCCTCCACTTCTCTCCATCTGCACTGCCACCTGCCTTCAGGCCACATCACCCCTCACCACGGTTTCTCTTCAAAAGCCTCCACACTGGTCTCCTTCTTACTTCTTCTTTTCTTGCCTTTTTTTTCTTTTTTTGTTTTTTCTTTTTCTTTTTTTTTTTTTTTTTTTTTGAGACGGAGTCTCGCTCTGTAGCCCAGGCTGGAGTGCAGTGGCGGGATCTCAGCTCACTGCAAGCTCCGCCTCCCGGGTTCACGCCATTCTCCGGCCTCAGCCTCCCGAGTAGCTGGGACTACAGGCGCCCACCACCGTGCCCGGCTAGTTTTTTGTATTTTTTAGTAGAGACGGGGTTTCACCGTGTTAGCCAGGATGGTCTCGATCTCCCGACCTCGTGATCCGCCCGTCTCGGCCTCCCAAAGTGCTGGGATTACAGGCTTGAGCCACCGCGCCCGGCCTCTTTTTCTTTTCTTTCTTTCTTTTTCTTTTTTTTTTGAGACAGGCTCTCACTCTATAGCCCAGGCTGGAGTGCAGTGGTGAGATCTTGGCTCTGCAACCTGTGCCTCCGGGGTTCAAGCAATTCTCCTGCCTCAGCCTCCTAAGTAGCTGGGATTACAGGTGTCTGCCACCATGCCAGGCTAATTTTTTTTTTTTTTTCTGTATTTTTAGTAGAGACCGGGTTTTGCCATGTTGGCCAGGCTGGTCTCAAACTTCTGACCTCAAGCGATCCACACACCTCAGCCTCCCAAAGTGCTGGGATTACAGTGTGAGCCACCATGCCCGGCCTGGTCTCCTTACTTCTTTTACACTTTTCACAGTTCATTCTCCACACAACAGCTAGAATCATCTTCTATAACATAGATCATTTCACTCTTCTGTGAACATTCTGTGAACAGAGACAGAGTCTCGCTCTGTTGCCAGGCTGGAGTGCAGTGGCGCGATCTTGGCTCACTGCAACCTCCGCCTCCTGGGTTCGAGCAATTCTCCTGCCACAGCCTCCCTAGTAGCTGGGACTACAGGAGTGTGCCACCACGCCCAGCTAATTTTTGTACTTTTTTTTTTTTAGTAGAGATGGGGTTTCACCATGTTGGCCAGGATGGTCTTGATCTCTTGACCTTGTGATCTGCCTGCCTCGGCCTCCCAAAGTGCTGGGATTACAGGCGTGAGCCACTGTGCCTGACTGAACATCTTTTTGCTTAAAAAAAAATTTTTTTTTTTGAGACAGGGTCTCACTCTGTCACCCAAGCTGGAGTACAGTGGTGCGATCACAGCTCACTGCAGCCTTGACCTTCCAGGATCAAGTGATCCTCCTGCCTCAGCCTCTCAAAGTGCTGGGTTTTGCTGTGTTGCCCAGGGTGATCTCAAACTCTTGGGGTCAAGAGATCTGCCTGCCTTGGTCTCCCAAAGTGCTGGAATTACAGGCATGAGCCACTGTGCCCAGACCTCTTTTTTTTCTTTCTTTTCTTTTCTTTTTTTTGGAGACAGAGTCTCACTCTGTTACCCAGGCTGGAGTGCAGTGGTGCAGTCTCTGCAGACTCGACCTCCTGGGCTCAAGTGATTCTTCCGCTTTAGCTTCCCGAGTAGCTGGGACTACAGATGCATGCCACCACGCCCAGCTAATTTTTAAATTTTTTTGTAGAGATGGGATTTCCATATGTTGCCTAGGCTGGTCTCAAACTCCTGGGCTCAAACAATCTGCCCACCTCAGCCTCCTAAAGTGCTAGGATTACAGGCGTGAGCCACCATGCCCAGCCTGTGTGATCATCTTTTATCAGCTTCCCGCTGCACTTGGAAGAGAATCAAAGCTCCTGGCCAGGCTGTTTGAGCTGGCCCCTGCCCACCTTCCTGACCTTATCTCCTACCAATCTCCCTTGCCCTCGTTACTTCCTTCAATTCACCCCGAGGACATGAGAAGCTTGTTTTCAGGGGCCTTTGCACTGGCTTTTTCTTTTGTCTGGAACACTCTGCTTCCAGGTCTCCGCATGGCTGTCCCCTTCTTACTCAGGTCTTCCTTAAATGTGTGCCCACAGAGAGGACTTCCTGGCCACTAAGTCCAGGGCAGCCCCAGTGCCTTTCTGTCACTGCACCCTGATTCATGACATTGCTTGTGCTTCTGCTATCACAGCCTGGCCCTCATCACTGTCTTCAATAATCCTATTCCTGTGTTTGCTTGTTTATCGTCCATTTTCCCCTCTAGAATGTAAACTGCATGAGGATAGAAATTTCTCTTGTTCATCACACCAGTGCCTATAGCTATGAGTGTTTGGCAATAGTAGGGATGTAGGCTGGGTGTGGTGGCTTACATCTGTAATCCCAGCACTTTGGGAGGCTGAGGTGGGTGGATCACCTGAGGTCAGGAGTTCAAGACCAGCCTGGCTAACATGGTGAAATCCCGTCTTTACTAAAAATACAAAAATTAGCCAAGCGTGGTGGCACATGCCCGTAATCCCAGCTACTTGGGAGGCTGAGGCAGGAGAATCACTTGAACCTGGGAGGCGGAGGCTGCAGCGAGCCAAGATCACGCCATTGCACCCAGCCTGGGAGGCACAGTGAGATTCCATCTCAAAAAAAAAAAGTAGGGATATAATAAACAGTTACTGAGTGAATGGAGGGATGGGCTGAACTGATTAGAACAAAGAGTCCTGGTGAAACAAAGAAGTGAGTGGGGCAGGGAGATGTATTTGAAAGGATTAGGGCGAGATTGAGGTGAGGTGGGCCTCGATGGTAGCCTAACGCCTCTGTTTTCTGTGGGCAGTGGAGAGCTGCTGAAAGATGCTGATTTCCTGAAAGCAAGGTTTGCTTAACACTAGTGTGTAGGATGGATGAGAGGAGTGCTAGAGGTAGGCAGTTAGGAGAGTTAGGAAACTACTGGAGATCCCTAGACCGGGCGTGGTGGCTCATGTCTGTAATCCCAGCACTTTGGGAGGCTGAGGCAGGAGGACTGCTGGAGACCAGGAGTTTGAGACCAGCCAGGGCAACATGACAAAACCCCACCTCTACAAAAAAATACAAAAATTAGCTGGGCATGGTGGCATGCCTGTTGTCCCAGCTACTGAGGAGGCTGAAGTTGGGGGATCACTTGAGCCTGGGAAGCGGAGGTTGCAGTGAGCTGAGATCATGCTATTGCATTCCAGCCTGGGTGACAGAGTGAAACCCCGTCTAAAAAAAAAAAAAAAAAAAAAAAAAAATCCAGCCAAGTGAAGAATGATTTATTTTTAAACTAAATAAATTGCCCGCTTTGACCATATAACAACAACAATGATAACGACTCATGCTTGCATAGAACTTACTGTGTGTTTTTGTTTGAGTGCCTGAGTAGACCAGCTGGAATGTGTCCCAGTGGTGGCGGGGTCTGAACTGAAATGAGATCGGTGGTACCAAGGTATCAGCTTGTCCTTATTCTGAAATTATGGTTTGTGGGTAACATCATTTGAGTCAGTCTTTAAAAGGTTAACAGGCTGGGCGTGGTGACTCATGCCTGTAATCCTAGCACTTTGGGAGCCAAGGTAGGGCAGATCATTTTAGGTCAGGAGTTCGAGACCAGCCTGGCCAACATGGTGAAACCCTGTCTCTACAAAAAATACAAAAATTGGCCAGGCATGGTGGCACACTCTTACAGTCCCAGCTATAAGAGTGTGGCTAAGGCAGGCTAAGGCAGGAGAATTGCTTGAATTCAGGAGGTGGAGGTTGTAGTGAGCTGAGATCACGCCACTGCACTCCAGCCTGGATGACAGAGCGATAATCTGTTTAAAAAAAAAAAAAAGGGTTAACAATCAGGTGATAGGATTTAAGAATTTAAAGTCTTAGCTCCAGAAGAGACCCAGTCCAAGTCTTTTCATTTTACAGATAAGGAAAAACGAGATTAGAGAAGGGAAGTGACTTGCCCGAGGCCAAGAGGCCAAAAATGTTTCCTCTGTTTTCCAGAGATATTTCTTCTGAGTTAGGTTTCTTCATTTCGAAAACACAGAGTCAAATCCTTCTGCACAGGGTTAAATTGATATGATTATTTTATTTTAATTTTTTTTTTCAGACACAGGGTCTTGCTTCATCACCCAGGTTGGAGTGCAGTCATGTGATTATAGCTCACTGCAGCCTCGAACTCCTGGGCTCAAGTGCTCCATCCGCCTCAGCCTCCCAAGTAGCTAGATTACCTGCCATTCCACCCAGCAGGATCAAATAAATATTATGAGAGGCCTTTATAAATATTATGACACCTCATCTCAATCCAAACAGTAAAATGAGGGGCTCACTTGATATTTTATTATTATTTGACCACAGCTGTGAGCTTGGCTTTAGCTCAGGCCCAGATTCATTCTTTTTTTTTTTTTTGAGACGGAGTTTTGCTCCTGTTGCCCAGGCTGGAGCTCAATGGCCTGGTCTCGGCTCACCACAACCTCCGCCTCCCAGGTTCAAGCGATTCTCCTGCCTCAGCCTGCCAAATAGCTGGGATTACAGGCATGCACCACCACGCCTGGCTAATTTTTGTATTTTTAGTAGAGATGGGGTTTCTCCATGTTGATCAGGCTGGTCTCGAACTCCCCACCTCAGGTGATCCACCTGCCTCGGCCTCCCAAAGTGCTGGGATTACAGGCTTGAGCCACCACGACCGGCCAGATTCATTCTTTCAACAAATTTTAGTGCCTACGAATGCAGGTCTTGTTCTCAGCACTGGAGATTCTACAGTGAATCCAGCATTCACAAGCCCTATCATAACAGTGCTTTCATGCTGGTGAAATTGTGTGTGTGTGTGTGTGTGTGTGTCTGTCTGTCTGTCTGTGTCTGTGTCTGTGTCTGTGTTCTGTGATGATAGGTGCTATGGAGAAAAATCAAGCAGGAAAGAGGAGCAGAGGACGTGCCAGAGGTAGGGAGGGGCTGGAATTGTAAATAGGGGGATCCAGAGGGGACTCTCATAAAAAGTGATGCAGATTCTGGGCTGCACCTTAGCACAGTGAAGGGGCACACTTTTTAAAGAACCATATTTGTTCTTGGGTAGCAGAGTCCTGAGGGAAGGCTGACTTTGCTAGGATTCGGGGTGATGACCGTCAACACTGGCTTGGAGCAGAGGCTACAGAAATGAAACCTTCCCTATCCGTACTCTTCTAGACCATCAGATGTAACTTTCTGCTTCCTTCTTGAAAACCAAACCCAAGCCAAAGACTTCAGGGGGTAGCAGAAATAATTTGCACTAAGACTCATCTTCAAGTCTTCTTTGGGAAAGGGCAGGCAGAACATTGGTCCATTCCTACTATATGCGAAGTGCAGTGCTGGCCTCCTCCATACGCTGTCCCATTTTATCCTCCAGGCAGCCCCACAAGGGCGTATTACTGTCCCCATTTTGGAGATGAGGCAACTGAGGCTTAGAGTGCGACTGTGACTTGCCCCACGTTGGCACAGCTGGTAAATGATAGACCAGATATTCAAATGCCGGGCCGGTCGGCCTGGCACCATATCCTGCGCTCTCTCTGTGGCATCACAGCCTCTTCTGCAGATGGAGAGCAGGAGTGGCTTTGAAAGCCACTACTGAGGCCGGGCGCGGTGGCTCAAGCCTGTAATCCCAGCACTTTGGGAGGCCGAGACGGGCGGATCACAAGGTCAGGAGATCGAGACCATCCTGGCTAACACGGTGAAACCCCGTCTCCACTAAAAAATACAAAAAACTAGCCGGGCGAGGTGGCGGGCGCCTGTAGTCCCAGCTACTCGGGAGGCTGAGGCAGGAGAATGGCGTAAACCCGGGAGGCGGAGCTTGCAGTGAGCTGAGATCCGGCCACAGCACTCCAGCCTGGGCGACAGAGCGAGACTCCGTCTCAAAAAAAAAAAAAAAAAAAAGAAAGCCACTACTGAAACCTTTCCCAAAAGGCAATTTAGAAATTGTATAGTCCAACTCCTTCGTTTCACAATGCAAATGAGATAACGTGTGAATGCCTGCCTAAACACCTTATAAGCATACAATGAATGCTGGCTTTCTGTCTTTGCAGATTAGAGATGTGGTTGCTTGCCCGAGATCGCACAGCAGGTTAGCGGCAAAGCTTATACTCTAAAGCAGCCTTTGCACCTCCAGATCCCTCTGTCCTAGATTCACTACCCTCAGAGCCACTTCACATTTAATGGTCAAAGGCTGTATTGTCAATGACAAAGAGAAAGAGGAAGAACTGTCAGGCTACAGAGGGCCAGATACCCAGTTCTCAAGACCCCGTGGGCAGGTGGGGAACAAGAAGAAAGTGGGAAGCTCTGCCCCACTCCTCCCCATCCCCAGATGGGGAGGGATAGAGAGGCAAGAAAAAACCTCTCTAGATGGCCTTTGTTCACATTTACAGCCAAGTGGTATTTATTCAACACTGTTGGGTGCCAGACACAGAGGATCAGGAATTGCGTGCGGGAGCAAAACTCATCTCAGCCCTTGGTGCTGGCAGGTTAGTTAGTGGGAGGCACAGATGAGCAGATTGTGAAACCTATCATCAGGGTCAGCAGAAGAATGAGTGACGTGTTCAAGGTTGCAGGGCTGTCAGGTGATTCCTGTGATGTCTTCACACCGTTGTTTCTGGCAGAAACTGCCTAAAAATATTCACGCCTTCGTCAATGAGCTGTGATCATGTAAGTCTTCTATAAAAATGATGATCATGGCCAGCCAAGGTGGGTCATGTCTGTAATCCCAGTACTTTGGGAGGCTGAGGAGGGAAAATTGCTTGAGCCCAGGAGTTTGAGACCAGCCTGGGCAACATAGTGATACTTCATCTCCACAAAAAAGAAAAAAATTAGCTGGGTGTGATGGTGTGAGCACACCTGTGGTCCCAGCTACTTGGGAGGCTGAGGTCACTTGAGCTGGGAAGATTGAGGCTGCAGTGAGTCGTGATCATGCCACTGCACTCCAGCCTGGGTGACAGAGAAAGATCCAGGCTCAATAAAAAATTACTTTTTTAAAAAAGGATAATTATGGTTGAATGCGGTGGCTCAAGCCTGTAATCCCAGCATTTTGGGAGGCTGAGACGAGCCGATCACTTGAGGTCAGGAGTTTGAGATCAGCCTGGGCCAACATGGTGCAACCCCGTCTCTACTAAAAATACAAAAATCAGCTGGTCATGGTGGAGGGTGCCTGTAATCCCAGCTACCTGGGAGGCTGAGGCAGGAGACTCACTTGAACCTGGGAGGCGGAGGTTTTAGTGAGCTGAGATCGCGTCACTGCACTCCAGCCTGGATGGCACAGCGAGATCTGTCTAAAACACACACACACACACACACACACACACACACGCACACACGGGGTCTGCTGAAATCTCACTTAAGCTGCGCAGACACGCATCTGTTGCAGTGAATTTGCTTTTCCAAGTTCTTTGCTTTAAGAGGCAGGGTGGTGGTGGGTGCTGAGAGCTGGTGTGGGGCTGGCTGGCTTGGTTTCCCATTCACTGGAGTAACCCTAATAATAATAATGGCAATTAGTATTATTTCTTTTTTTTTTTTTTATGAGTCAGAGTTTCACTGTTGTTGCCCAGGCTGGAGTGCAACGGTGTAATCTCGGCTCACCACAACCTCCGCCAACCGGGTTCAAGCGACTCTCCTGCCTCAGCCTCCTGCGTAGCTGGGATTACAAGCATACACCACCATGCCCGGCTAATTTTATATGTTTAATAGAGACAGGGTTCCTCCATGTTGATCAAGCTGGTCTCGAACTCCCGACCTCAGGTGATCCTCGGCCTCCCAAAGTGCTGGGATTACAGGCGTGAGCCACCCACCAGGCTAATAATGGCAATTATTATAGGTGGGAGGGGGTGGGGGAAGACAGAGAGAGGGAGGGGGAGGGGCTAAGGCTGGGGGTGGGCGAAGTCGGGAGACGGCATGGTTTGCATTTAGTTTTCCCAGCAACCGATCAATCAGGTCACTCCATTATTCTTGCTTTTTCACAGCTGAAAAGACACAGGCTCAGAGAACTCCAAGGCCACACAGCTGGTGAAAATTCTAATTTAAAGCCATGTAGGCTCCATTTCTCCATCTGTGTGTGTCCTGGGGGGTGGGGTGTGACACGGGGACTTAATTCCTTCTCTTTTAATGAGAAAATGCCACGTGGCGGAGGTGGGGAGGGTGGGAGGAGTCCCGGAGATTTCCGTGTCTAGGACTGAAGCCTCCCTATTTTTGGAACTGCCTTGCTGTGTTTGGGAAAGTCACCAGGAGGGCCTTTCTGAGAACACGAGGCAAATACCCGCCCATTGTCTTTGGGGACGCGGGTGGGGTCACCCCAATCTCCTCGCAGATGTAGCAGGCTGCGCTAGGAGTTCTTTTTAGTGATGTAAATTGGGTGTCTTTTTAGCAGATCTTCACCCTTGAGGAGTCAGGGAGAAATAGTATTCCTGGAGGGAGATTCCAACTGAACAGTGGTTCCTCCCTGGGAGGTTACTGGAGATTAAATAATGGAGACTAAGATTGAATAATGGAGGCCAAGAAGATACCGTGGGCCCTTGTGACTGCCTCCTGTGAGCCATCATGTCATTCATTCACTCACTCACTCATTCCCTTGTGTCAGGAGCTCTGCTAGGCTTTGGGAAGGCACTGGTGAGTTACCCCCAGCTGAATCTTGGAGGAATTAAAAGGGCAGCACATTAGCCCAGCATAGGGCAGCTAGTAAGGATTGGAACTGACTTTGGACCTGTGAAGCCACCTGGGGTCTTGATGTCATCGTAGTGCCCTCGTAGAGGAAAAACATTTTCAGAAGAATAAAGGGCTCTGAATCATATTAATATTTGGATATTTTAAAATCAGAAAGATCAAGTGGGAGATAAGAGACATTTACGGTTACAGACTGGAACCAGGGAATGCAGCTGAATCTAAATTATCTTTTAAATTTGAATTTAAATGCCTTTAGGTGGGGGTTGCAAGCTTCCTTGGTTCTCACCACTATCTGTTGATTCACATACAGTATTTATTGGCCATCTGCCTCAAAAAAAAAAAAAGTGGTGAATAAGTTGACATTCATTTCCATTCATTCCACATAGATGTACACACACACACACACATGCACACACATAGTTGGTTGGTTGTTTTGTTTTGCTGGGGTTCAAGTGATTCTCCCACCTCGGACTCCTGAATAGCAGGAACTACAAGCGTTTGCAACCGTACTTGGCTAATTTATTTATTTATTTATTTAGTTTTTGAGACAGCATCTCACTCTGTTGCCCAGGCTGGAGTGCAGTGGCGCAATCTCGGCTCACTGCAACCTCTGCCTCCTGGGTTCAAGCAATTCTCTTGCCTCAACCTTCCGAGTAGCTGGGACTATAGGCACATGCCACCACGCCCGGCTAATTTTTTGATTTTTTGGTAGAGACAGGGTTTCACCATGTTGGCCAGGCTGAGGTATTTTTTTTGGAGATGAGTCTTGCTTTGTCGCCTGCCCAGGCTGGGGTGCAGTGGCACAATTTTAGCTCACTGCAACCTCCACCTCCTGAATTCAAGCAATTCTCCTGCCTCAGCCTCCTGAATAGCTGGGACTACAGGTGTGTGCCATCACGCCAGACTAATTTTTGTCTTTTTAGTAGAGATGGGGTTTCACCATGTTGGCCAGGCTGGTCTCAAACTCCTGACCTTAGGTGATCCGCCCGCCTCGGCCTCCCAAAGTGTTGGGATTACAGGCGTGAGCCACTGCTCCTGGTCTTTTTTTTTTTTTAGTAGAGACAGGTTTTCACCATCTTGCCCAGGCAGGTCTCAAACTCCTGAGTTCAAGTGGTTCTCCTGCCTTAGTCTTGTCAAGTGGTAGGATTGAAGATGTAAGCCACTGAACCCAGTCTTTTTTTTTCTTTTTGAGACTGGGTCTCTTGCTCTGGGGCCTAGGCTGGAGTATAGTCATTATGATCAAGGCTTACTGCAGCCTCGACCTCCTGAGCTCAAGCAATCCTCATGCCTCAGCCTCCCAAGTAGCTGGGACTGTAGGCAGGCACCCCTACGCCAGACTAATTTTTGTAGTTTTTATTTTGTACAGACAGGGCCTCACTATATTGCCCAGGTGGGTCTTCAACTCCTGGGCTGAAGCGATTTTCCCTCCTCAGCCCCAAAGTGCTGGAATAACAGGCAGTGAGCCACCCGGCCTGGCCCCCCATATGTATATTGAGAACTGCTATGTGCCGGCACTTTTCTAGGTCTTGGGAATACAGCAGGGAAGAAAACAGACAACAGTGGAACTTGAATTCCACTGTGGGTGGGGGGAGATCAATAGAGAAGATACATGCTATATGGTGATAAGTACTAAGGAGGAAAAGTGGGAAAGGCGGTAAGGAATATTGGAGGAGGAGCAGTTAGAAGGGTTGGCCATTGTAGGTTTCACTGGGAAGATTAGTATTTAGTAAATATCTGAATTAGGTGAGAGAGCTGCCCATGTGGCTGTCTGAGGCAAAAGCGTTCTAGGCACAGAAAACAACAAATGTGGTGGCTAGGCGTGGTGATTCACACCTGCAGCCCAGCACTTTGGGAGGTCAAGGTGGGTGGATCACCTGAGGTCAGGAGTTTTTTTTTGTTTTGTTTTGTTTTGTTTTTGAGACGGAGTCTCGCTCTGTGGCCCAGGCTGGAGTGCAGTGGCCGGATCTCAGCTCACTGCAAGCTCCGCCTCCTGGGTTTACGCCATTCTCCTGCCTCAGCCTCCCGAGTAGCTGGGATTACAGGCGCCTGTCACCTCGCCCGGCTAGTTTTTTGTATTTTTTAGTGGAGACGGGGTTTCACCGTGTTAGCCAGGATGGCCTCGATCTCCTGACCTCGTGATCCGCCCGTCTCGGCCTCCCAAAGTGCTGGGATTACAGGCTTGAGCCACCGCGCCCGGCCGAGGTCAGGAGTTTGAGACCAGCCTGGCCAACATGGCAAAAACCCATCTCTACCAAAAATACAAAAGTTAGCCGGGCATGGCGGTGCGTGCCTATAATCCCAGCTACTTGGGAGGCTGAGGCAGAATTGCTTGAACCTGGGAGGCAGAGGTTGCAGTGAGCCAAGATGGCACCACTGCACTCCAGCCTGGGTGACAGAGTGAGATTGTGTTTAAAAAAGAGAGAGAGAGAGAGAGAGGAAGGAAAAGAAAACAACAAATACAAAGGCCTTGAAGTGAGACCAGGCGTGTTAGAGGAACCCCATGGACATGCCGCATACCATTTGAAGCTTGCTCACTCCTAGGAGGGAGGTACTGCTATTGTTCCCATTTACAGATGGACAAATTGTGACCAGAGATGATAAGAAACTTGCTCCAGGTTACATAAGAGGCAGAGGCAGCTGCTGAGGAAGGCAGAGTTTGTGTTCTTAAATAGTAAGCTATTAAATCATTAAATAAATGATTTCATTAGCCTGGGTAGCCCCAGGTACCAAAGATTTGTACCTCCAGCTCCCAGTGAATTTTCCAAGCCCTTAAGGAAAGCCCTGGGTGTGGTTGTAGGGGAGGGAGTGACTCAGGCCTTGGCTGGCTTCCTGCTGAGTCACCGCTCCTGGGCCCAGGAGGGAGGCTCAATCCTCTCATCTCTTTGCAGTGGCAGGTTCCTGCCTTTTTGGGGGAGATGCCTGGCGCCAGGCCTTAACCGCACACCATTGGTGGATGAATCTGTCTGACTCTCCTAACAGCTTCGTTGTGAAATTGTGGGTGGGCTCCATTTTCTAATGTGACCCTTCGGCCAGCAAGAGGGAACTTTCTGTCCAGCCTAGCACTTCATTCTCCAAGCTGTCCTGGATGGACAGGTTCTGCCTCTTGACACGTTCTGGCTTCCATCTCAGGTCAAACAGCCGTGTGCTTGGCACACCCACGACAAAGTTGAGCAAAACGCCAAGGGAGCCACCTGCATTACCCTGGGCCTGGTGATGCTCACTCCAGACACATCCGCAGATACAGCAAGGAAGAAATGGGTAAGGACTGTGATGGGGATGCCAAGTGCCATGGCACCAAGTTGCTTAATACTTCAAACTGAGAGTCAGCTGGGCATGGTGGTATGTGCCTGTAGTCCCAGCTACTTGGGAGGCTAAGGCAGGAGGATGGCTTGAGCCCCAGAGGTAGATACTGCGGTGAGCTTTGATTGCACCACTGCACTCCTGCCTGGGTGACAGAGAGAGACGATCTCTGAGAACAACAAACAGGCCGGGAGCGGTGGCTCCCGCCTGTAATCCTAGCACTTTGGGAGGCCAAGGCAGGTGGATCACCTGAGGTCAGGAGTTCGAGACCAGCCTGGCCAACATGGTAAAACCCTGTCTCTAATGAAAATACAAAAAAATTAGCCAGGCACGGTGGCTCACACCTGTAATCCCAGCACTTTGGGAGGCCAAGGTGGGCAGATAATAAGGTCAGAAGTTCGAGACCAGCCTGGCCAATATAGTGAAACCCCGTCTCTAATAAAAATACAAAAAAAGTAGCCGGGCATGGTGGCATGCCCCTGTACTCCCAGCTACTTGGGAGGCTGAGGCAGGAGAATTGCTTGAATCCAGGAGGTGGAGGTTGCAGTGAGCCGAGATGGTGCCACTGCACTCCAGCCTGGGTGACAGAGCAAGAGTCCAACTCAAAAAAAAAAAAAAGAAAAAAAGAAAAAGAAAAAGAAACACCAGTTTCAGTTTCATTGAGGGTGACCACATGGCCAGCCCCAGGTGGTAGATTCTTACATATCTAAGCCAATAATGGCACTCTGCCCCAAACTTAAACATAGTCATAAGGGCTAGAACTCCTGCAACTGGAAGGGTAAGATCTGAGGGCTGTCAGCAGCTGTCATTTGCTGAAAGCCTCTTGCTGAGGAGCTGCTGTGGGCAAACCCAGAGAGAAAAACAACAGGCCAGAGAGGGAGAAAAGTTGAGGCCTATTTAAATGTCTAGATCCATTCGTATCTAAAACCAGCATCATCCCTGAAATTCCAAGTGATGTAAGCAATACAATGCCTTTCTTTTTCCCTCAGGATTATTTGAGATGGATTTCCATTATTTGCAACCAAAAGAGTCTGACCTATACTCCCTGGGCTCAGGTTTCTTGTCTTTTTTTTTTTTTTTTGGAAATGGAGTCTCACGCTGTCACCCAGGATGAAGTGCAATGGCATGATCTTGGCTCACTACAACCTCCGCCTCCCGGGTTCCAGTCATTCTCCTGCCTCAACCTCCTCAGTTGCTGGGATTACAGACATGCACCACCATGCCTGGCTAATTTTTGTATATTTAGTAGAGATGGGGTTTCACCATGTTGGCCAGGCTGGTCTTGAACTCCTACCTCAAGTGATCTGCCCACCTCGGTCTCCCAAAGTGTTGGGATTACAGATGTGAGCCACCGCACCCGGCTAGGTTTCCTGACTTTACGGTGAATGTCTAGTAGGGCTCCAGCCTTCCTCTGCCTGTGACACCTGGTGACTTTGACCGACTGTTACAATGTGTGAGGGCTGCGGGTGCGCGTCCAACCCCCTGCCTATTCTCATCCTCAGCAATTCTGCCCCCGAAGATAACTCTACTCTATCCTCTTGGTCAAAAAGTGTCTCAAGGGAATGAGGAATGAAGAAACCTAGGATGTCACCACATACCAAGGCCACTTCAACTCCACAATGTCCTCAGAATGCCATTGCAACACTCTTGTTTGAGAAACACTGAGGTTAAGACATGGGAGTCAAAGAAAAGCAAGAAGACTGGGCGTGGTGGCTCACGCATGTAATCCCAGCACTTTGGGAGGCCGAGGCGGGTGGATCACCTGAGGTCAGGAGTTCAAGACCAGCCTGACCAACATGGAGAAACCCTGTCTCTACTCAAAATACAAAATTATCTGGGCATTGTGGCGGGTGCCTGTAATCCCAGCTACTCGGGAGGCTGAGGCAGGAGAAGCCCTTGAACCGGGGAGGTAGAGGTGGCAGTGAGCTGAGATCGGGTCACTGCACTCCAGCCTGGGCAAAAAGAGTGAAACTCCATCTCAAACAACAACAACAACAACAACAACAACAGCAACAACAACAACAAAAAAGCAAGCAGAGTAGGCAGGGGCGGAGCGGTGTGGGGTTCATCTGATCTGTGAAGTACATTAGAGATTTCTCACTTGTTTCTTCATGCAACACATTTTTGTTGAGCACCTACTTTTTTTTTGAGACGGACTTTTGCTCTTATTACCCAGGCTGCAGAGCAGTGGCACAATCTTGGTTCACTGCAACCTCTGCCTCCTAGGGTCAAGCGATTCTCCTGCATCAGCCTCTGGAGTAGCTGGGATTACAGGCATGTGCCACCACTCCTGGCTAATTTTGTATTTTGAATAGAGATGGGGTTTCTCCATGTTGGTCAGGCTGGTCTTGAACTCCTGATGTCAGGTGATCTGCCCACCTCGGCCTCCCAAAGTGCTGGGATTACAGATGAGAGCCACCACACCCAGCCTTGAGCACCTACTTTGTGCTTGACTCTAAAATGTCCCAGCCTTCTCAACGTAGGTTGGGAAATGTGAAATACCTTATATGAAGGGTAGAAAAGAAAGAAACTGGTGAGTTTCTCTCTTCCTTCGGGCTTCTCAAAGAGAAAATGGCCTCAAAAATAAAACAACTGAAAACTAGATTTGCAATGAGAGAGCCTTACTGTTGGTTAAGACTCGGGATGTTAAAATGAGGTGTCACATTGGGATTTAGCATCTCCTTTCTAAATGGAAATCTTTAGGAATGAAGACCTAAACCATTGGCTCATTTTTTAATCAACTAATTGATTATTTTTCCATAGAGATGGCAGGGTGGTGGGGGGCGGGGTGCAGGGTGGCAATCTCACCAAGTTGCCCAGGCTGGTCTCGAACTCCTGGGCTCAAGAGATCCTCTCATCTCGGCCTCCCAAAATGCTGGGATTGCAGGCAGGAGCCACCGCACCCAGCTCCATTGACTCATTTTTAATGGAAAGCTTCATGGGTAATGTATAAAGAAAGGGCTTCTGGGTGAACAGACTTAGGTTCAAATCCTGATTCCTTTCTTGAAATGTGTGATTTTAGACAAATTCCTAAACCTCTCTGGCTCTATTTCCTTTGGGTTGTGATGAGCATTGTATGAAGATAATAAGACCACTTAACGTTTATCTTCTGGTTATGAGCTAAGTTCTATATGTGTATCAACTCATTAATCCTCATTTAATCACAACAAATGGGGAAACCGAGGCATACAAAGATAAGATACCTTGCTGAGCAGTTGCAGAGCCTGACTTTGAAAGTCGATCTCTGAAGTCTTTGCTTGTAGCCAGATCATTTACTGACACCCTGATTGATAAAGAAGGGGATGCCTCACTCATGTGATACTTTTCATCTACCTCTACTGAGAGGTGATGGTGAAGTGGTAAAATGTACGGATTTTGGAGCTGGACTGCCATGGTTCCAATTCTAGGCTTATCTTCCGTAATGTGTAACCTGAGTTATTTTGAGCAAGTTATGTAACTTCTCTACTCCTGTCTTGACTTTCTTTTATGTAAAGTGGAGCTGATAATAATCTTCTTAGGGTTTTGGGGAGGACTGAGTGAGTCAACATGATAAACTTAGAATCGTATCTGGTCCATAGTAAGTGCTCAATAAATGCTGCCTACTGTTAACTTTCGAGTCTCGTCACTTCCTTAGGGAGGCCTCTCTTCCTAATCTTAATTACGTTTTCCTTCCCTGTTATTCACTCTCATAGCACTTAGGACAATTTGCAATTATATATAAGAGTAAACATCGGGCCGGGCACCATGGCTCATGCCTGTAATCCCAGCACTTTGGGAGGCCGAGGAGGGCGGATCATGAGGTCAGGAGTTCAAGACCAGCTTGACCAATATGGTGAAACCCCATCACTACTAAAAATACAAAAATTACCCAGGTGTGGTGGCGCACACCTGTAATTCCAGCTACTCAGGAGGCTGAGGCAGGAGAATCGCTTGAACCTGGGAGGCGGAGGTTGCAGTGAGCGGAGATCATGCCACTGCCCTTCAGTTTGGGTGACAGAGCAAGACTCCGTCTCTAAAAAAAAAAAAAAAAAAAAAATAAGAGTAACCATCTGATGGGATTATTATGATGGATAAATAATAAGATATGAGTAAAGCATGAATTTTGTGTATATTTGGCTCTCAACATATGTGAATTTTTTTTGTTATTATTATTTACACTGGATTCCTTCCTGGGTTAAAATCACTGACATGTCTACATTATTGGCAATTTCACCAAATCTAAGTCACCATCAATTGTAACCCACACCCTTACTGATGCATTTCTAGGAAATAGAAAAACTATGACACAAAGCTTTCCTATCACTTAAAATTTTCATTTTATGCATATTAAAAGAGCTCTTTTAAGTCTTACTTAGACATAGATTTTTATCATATATCAAGCTGCTTGTTTCCTTACCCTTTTTAGCATACAATAATTTTTCATTTCAGTGTCGAATCAGTGTGGAATGTTTTTGAAGACATTGTAAGTAGTGATTAAATTCAATACCTATAGTGCTAACAGTGCACGTAGCTTAAGGGAAAGGATGGCAAGAGGAAGAGCTGTGACCAGCCCTATGCACGTGTAGGCAATGACTATGACCTGGCTGTCGGCAATTCATCAGCAATTTGAGATGCCATCGACTGCACATCAATTTACACATTGGTGTAAAAATGTGAAAAAAAACAGTGTTGCAAATTGATGAAATATAATATTAAAATGTGAACATCCCCCCTAACAGTTATATGGTTCCCTATATGGTTTTCCCAAAGCCACCTATTTATGAGACAGAGTCTTGCTCTGTCATCCAGGCTGGAGTGCGTTGGCGTGATCTCTATTCACTGCATCCTCCACCTCCTGGGTTCAAAGGATTCTCCTACCTCAGCCTCCCGATTAGCTGGGACTACAGACGTGTGCTACCATGCCTGGCTAAGTTTTGTATTTTTAGTAGAGATGGGGTTTTACCATGTTGGCCAGGCTGGTTTCAAACTCCTGACCTCAAGTGATCTGCCTGCCTGGGCCTCCCAAAGTGCTGGGATTACAGCTGTAAGCCACCGCACCCAGCAGGTTTTCCTTTTTAGTAATGACTTCATCTGTCACATTGAGCTTTGTGTTGGTTAAGGCAATTCTAACTGCTGTAACAGCTAAAACCTCATTGGTTAATGCTATAAAGGTTTGTTTCTTGCTCATGTAGAGTCCAAATCAGATGTCTCTTATTGACAAGAGCTGTACTCCACGTTGTCATTCAGGGATCCAGACACATAGAGATTCTGTCAGTTTCACCAGGTCATTTGAAGGGTTGCCCTGGGTCCATAAGCATAAAAGGGTTTATGGGCTAAGCCTGGAAATAGCTTGCAAAGCACACTTTTGCTCACATTTCACCGCTAGAGCTTGAGCACCAGGCAACATCTGGGAAATGCAGTCTAGCTGGGTCCCCAGGAAGAAAAGGAAATGGATGTAGTAATCAGGTAGCAATATCTGCTCTAAGCTTTACAGAGAATTAAAGGACTGTGATGGGCATTCTGTATAAATTAATTCATTTTGCCCTCACAATAACACTTCAAATGGGCATTGTCCTCACTTTACAGATAAAGAAACTGAAACTCAAAGAGGTGAAAGACTTGCCCAAGGTCATATAGCTTTACAGTCATGGAGCTAGAGTTAAAGTCTTATGTGCCTCTGTTCTTCTCATTACACCCATTTGCCTCTTTGAATTATACAAGAAAGGTGGAGGGAGAGAGAAACTACATATCTATAGTCCTTTTCCTATGAGGCTGATCTGCATATAGGGTTTCCTTTGGTTTTCTCCAAGGTCATGGATTTTATCTGTAATCAGTCATCTCTTACCAGTGGATAGGGGAGGACCAGACTGCAGCATTTGCTACCCACAAATAGCCTCGGTTTCATCTGGGTGCGTCTGGCTGGGATGCGTCCTTTTTCTGGGTACATGACATTTAGGAACAGTCATTTGAACAATGGAGTTATATCTATAGATATACATGTAGATATAGATGTAGATGAGATATAGATAAAAGAGATACTTAGAAGTAAAAACAACCAAATACAGGATTGGATCCTAGTTTGAAAAAAAAAGCAGTAAAAAATATTTTGGGGGTAGGTGCAGTGACTTACGCCTGTTATCCCACCACTTTGGGAGGCTGAGGCGGGCAGATCACTTGAGCTCAGGAATTTGAGACCATCAGGGCAACACAGTGAAACCTTATCTCCACAAAAAATACAAACATTAGATGGGTGTGGTGGCATGTACCTGTAGTTCCAGCTACTTGGGAGGCCGAGGTGAGAGGATGCCTTGAACCTGGGAGGCAGAGGTTGCAGTGAGCTGAGAATGTGCCACTGCACTTCAGCCTGGGCAACAGAGCCAGACCCTGTCTTGATAAATAAATAAATAAATATATATATAATTATATATATAAACATAAAAGGTTTAATTATATGTAATATATGAAAGGTTAATTATATATAATTGTATATTTACATATATGTTATGTATATGTAATATATACCATATAATAAATATATATAATATGTATATATATTACATATCACATATGTATATAGGTAGTGTCACCCAAGCTCGAGGACAGTGGTGTGATCTCAGCTCACTGCAATCTCTGCCTTCTGGGTTCAAGTGATTCTTGAGCCTCTGCCTCCCAAATAGCTGGGATTACAGGCCTGCACCACCACACCTGGCTAACTTTTGTATTTTTAGTAGAGACGGGTTTTGCCATGTTGGCCATGGCTGATCTTGAACTCCTGGCCTCAAGTGATCTGCCCGCCTTAGCTTCCCAAAGTGCTGGGATTACAGATGTGAGCCACTGCACCCGGCCAATTTTTTTTAGAGAGATGGCAGGAGGCAGGGGGCGTCTCACTATGTTGCCCAGGCTAGACTCGAACTCCTAGCTTCAAGTGGTCTGCCCGCCTCAGCCTCCCAAAGTGCTTAGGATTACAGACATGAACCACGATGCCTGGCTGGATGTTTATGATATTATTCTTCCTGATGACATTTGCTTTTTGAAGTAAGACAGTAAGGATATTTGGATGAAGCTTAAAAATGGATAGCACTTATCACTATCTGATGTTTTTCTTGTTATATATGTTTATTTATTGATTGATACATTTTCTCTGCCTGCCCCCTAATCTGACTGTAACTCTCTGAAAACAGGGACCTTGCTAGTTTTGTTTGTTTTTTTTGAGATAGGTTTTTCCTCTGTCACCCAGGCTGAAGTGCGGTGGTGCCATCATAGCTCACTGCAACCTCAGCCTCCAGGGTTCAATCCTCCTGCCTCAGCCTCTTGAGTAACCGCACTTCAGTGGGACTACAGGCAAGTGCCACAACACTTGGTTATTATTATTATTATTTTTTATTTTTTTTATTTTTTTTATTTATTTATTTTTTGAGACGGAGTCTTGCTCTGTCGCCCAGGCTGGAGTGCTGTGGCCGGATCTCAGCTCACTGCAAGCTCCGCCTCCCGGGTTCCCGCCATTCTCCTGCCTCAGCCTCCCGAGTAGCTGGGACTACAGGCGCCCGCCACCTCGCCCGGCTAGTTTTTTGTATTTTTTTAGTAGAGACGGGGTTTCACCGTGTCAGCCAGGATGGTCTCGATCTCCTGACCTCGTGATCCGCCCGTCTCGGCCTCCCAAAGTGCTGGGATTACAGGCTTGAGCCACCGCGCCTGGCCTATTATTATTATTTTTTAAAGGCAGAGTTTTGCTCTATCATCCAAGCTGGAGTGCAATGATGCAATCTTGGCTCACTGCAACCTCCGCCTCCCAGGTTCAAGTGATTCTCCTGCCCCAGCCCCCTGAGTAGCTGGGATTACAGGCACGCACCACCACACCCTCCTATTTTTTTTGTATTTTTAGTAGAGACAGGGTTTCACCATGCTGGTCAGGCTGGTCTCGAACTTCTGACCTCATGATCCACCTGCCTTGGCCTCCCAGAGTGCTGGGATTACAGGCGTGAGCCACTGCACCTGGCTGCTAATTTTTTTTTTTAATTTTTAGTAGAGATGAGGTCTTGCCATGTTACCCAAGCTGATCTTGAATCCCTGAGGTCAAACCATCCCCCAAAATGCTGGGATCACAGGCATGAGCCATTGTACCCAGCCGACCTTGCTTGTTTTGGTTAACTGTATCCTTAGCACCTATCACAGTGGATAGTATGAAGTCGAGTGTTTTATTTTTATTTTTTCTGCTAAATTAAATTCTCACTGATGTAGTTGGCTCTCATCCATCATAGCTGGCCTTTTCGTTCTCCCTGGTTCTGGCTGCATCTCTGTTTCTTCAGCTTCTGTTGTCCACAGCCCTAGCCTGCGTTGTCTTAATCTATCTCTGATCACAGGTCCAGTTAGGCAGGAAGTAAAAGGCTGCTGGTGGTCCAGGTGCCCCCAGAGTCTCAGCAGTAGCCTGTAGCTGTCTCCTGCCCTCCTGGTGACTTGCTGCTATCACACTGTTGACTCCTTGGGATTTGCTGAATCACTTGGCGCCATACACAACTGGTGCTCAGAAATCATTCCTTGATTGATCACCTGTCCCCATTCTCCTCCTGGTCCCACTTCTCTCTCTCTCTCTCTCTCTCTCTCTCTCTCTCAATTTGAGACAGAATCTTAAGAGAAAATATTAAAAAAAAAAAAAAGAGAGAGAGAGAGAGTCTCGCTCTGTCACCCAGGCTGGAGTGCAGTGGCATAATTATGGTTTGCTGCAGCACCAAACTCTTGGGCTCAAGTGATCCTCCCCCCTCAGCCTCCCAAGTCGCTGGGACTACAGGCAAGCACCACAATGCTTGGCTAGTTTTTGTATTTTGTATTTTTAAAATTTTTTTAGAGATGAGGTATCGCCATGTCGTCTAGGCTGATCTTGAACTTTTGGGTTCAAGCAATCCTCTCACCTCTGCCTCCCAGAGTGCTAGGATTACACCTGTGAACCACTGCGCCAGGACCACTTCTCTCTTTCTTGATGAGAAAAGTTTTCATATATTAATTTCTTTTCTCTTATTATTATTTTTTTAGACGGAGTCTCACTCTGTCGCCCAGGCTGGAATGCAATGGCGCAATCTCGACTCACTGCAACCTCCGCCCCTCAGATTCAAGCGATTCTCCAGCCTCAGCCTCCCAAGTAGCTGGGATTACAGGCATCCACCACAACGCCCAGCTAATTTTTGTATTTTTAGTAGAGACGAGGTTTCACCATGTTGGCCAGGGTGGTCTTGAACTCCTGACCTCAGGTGATCCACCCACCTCGGGCTCCCAAAGTGCTGGGATTACAGGCATCAGCCACTGGGCCTGGCCTCTGTTATTATTATTATTATTATTTTTTTTTTTTGAGACGGAGTCTCGCTCTGCCGCCCAGGCTGGAGTGCAGTGGCCGGATCTCTGCTCGCTGCAAGCTCCGCCTCCCGGGTTCACGCCATTCTCCTGCCTCAGCCTTCCGAGTAGCTGGGACTACAGGCGCCCGCCACCGCGCCCGGCTAGTTTTTTG
This sequence comes from Theropithecus gelada, assembly GCF_003255815.1. Classification (NCBI taxonomy): domain Eukaryota; kingdom Metazoa; phylum Chordata; class Mammalia; order Primates; family Cercopithecidae; genus Theropithecus; species Theropithecus gelada. Next base: position 17,640,486 of record NC_037682.1, on the reverse strand, counting down.
TATTTTTTAGTAGAGACGGGGTCTCACCATGTTAGCCAGGATGGTCTCGATCTCCTGACCTCGTGATCCGCCCGTCTCGGCCTCCCAAAGTGCTGGGATTACAGGCTTGAGCCACCGCGCCCGGCCTCTGTTATTATTTTTAATTATACTAATAATACATAGTAAGTATTGAAAAATTAGAAAATGGAAATAAACTACATGAAAAAGTATTAAAATTACCTAAAATTTCATCTCCTATTATTTTGGTACATCATTAACTTATCTCTGTGCATATATTAAAATGTTTTTTTCTCTGTGTAAAATGGTATTATTTTTGTCCTGCATTTTGTGCCCAAGAAAATATTGAGAATTTTTTTTCTTTTGAGACAGGGTCTCGCTCTGTCACTCAGGCTGGAGTGCAGTGGTGCACTCGTAGGTCACTGCAGCCTCAAACTCCTGGCCTCAAGTGATCCTCCTGCCTTGGCCTGTCAAACTGCTGGGATTACAGGCATAAGCCACTGCATCCTGCCTCCGCCTATTTTTTTCTTTTTTTGGAGACAGAATCTGACTCTGTTGCTCAGGCTGAAGTGCAGTGGTGTGATTATGGCTCACTGCAGTCTTGACCTCCCTGGGCTCAGGCAATTCTCCCACCTCAGCCTCCCAAGTAGCTGGGAGTACAGATGCATGCCACCACATGTGACTAATTTTCATTTTTTTTTTTTTTGTCTCACTATGTTGCCCAGGCTGGTCTCGAACTCCTGGGTTAAGTGGTCCTTCTGCCTTGGCCTCCCATAGTGGTGGGATTACAGGCATAAGCTACCGTGCCCAACTAATCTTTTTTTTTTTTTTTTTTGAGACAGAATCTGGCTCTGTTGCCCAGGCTAGAGTGTAGTGGTACCATCTTAGCTGCTTTAACCTCCACCTCCCAGGCTCAAGCGATCCTCCCACCTCAGCCTCCAGAGCAGCTGGGACTACAGGCGTGCATCACCACACCTGGCTAATTTTTTTTTTTTTTTTTTTTTTTGTAGCAGAGATAGGGTTTTGCCATGTTGCTCAGGCTGGTCTTGAACTCCTGGGCTTGAGCAATCCACCCTCCTTGGCCTCCCAAAGTGCTGGAATTACAGGTGTGAGCCACTGTGCCTGAAAACACTGGCTTTTTTCTTTTTTTTTTTGAGACGGAATCTTGCTCTGTCACCCAGACTGGCATGTAGTGGCGCCATCTTGGCTCACTACAACCTCCACCTCCCGGGTTCAAGTGCTTCTCCTGCCTCAGCCTCCCGAGTAGCTGGGATTTCAGGCATGTGCCACCATGCACAGCTAATTGTATTTGTATTTTTAGTAGAGATGGGGTTTGTCCATGTTGGTCAGGCTGGTCTCGAACTCCCGACCTCAGGTGATCCACCCGCCTCGGCCTCCCAAAGTGCTGGGATTACAGGCATGAGCCACCGCGCCCAGCCACACTGACTTTTAATACATACTGCCAAACTGCCTCGAGAGAAACTGGATTGGTTTCTATTCCCACCTGCAATGTGTGAACCTCCTGTGCCCCCTCCCACCACTGTCCTTAAGAGCCAGGTCCAGGCAGCCTCTGGAGGGAGGTGTCCAGCAGTGTGTCCACATCTATTTCCTGCTCACTCTCTCTCCCCCTCCTTCTGGGTTCTCTCACTGGCTACACACCTTGTCTTTCAGTGTCAGCCCTGGCTTTTCAGCCTGGCAGCCTTTGGTGCTGCTCATCTCCAGCTCCTTGACTCCAGCTTCCTGCCTGCTCTGAGCAGGCCTTTGGTTTTGAGGTTCCCTGCAGATCTTCCTGCCATTTACCATGGCACCATGCAGTGCTTCCCACAGGATCAACCACTGACTCAATGGCCCCCAAGTGGAGGCCTTAGACAACCAGAGGGCAAGAAGCAGGCTGGAGTCTGGGGCTTCATGACTGAAGGCAGGTTTTTATCTTTCCTCTACTTTCCTGTCCAATTTCATCAATACTCTCAGGAACCAATCAGGGGATCTTCCTTCATCTGGGTAGGAGGCCTAGCCACAGCTGAAATTGAATCTTAGCCCTTGGCCCAAGTCCTTCTAGGGCTGCAGGGATATCTAGGGCTTCTAAGGATTAGTGTGGTGTGAGCAGGCATGCATTTGGATGGTGGGAACAGAGGTATCAGTGATCCTATGGAAAAAGCATTCTGTTCTGAAAGTCTGGACACCGAGTTGGAACTCTGATTCTGCATGTCCTCTGTGACCATAGTAGATAACCTTTGGGGCATTTGCTCAGCTCAATGCTACCCCCAACTGTGCATCTGCTTTCCAGTGGAGGTGCTCTTTGGTAGCCTTTTCTTTGTGTGTGTTTGAGACAGAGTCTTGCTCTGTCGCCCAGGCGGGAGTGCAGTGGCGTGATCTTGGCTCACTGCAACCTCTGCCTCCTGGATTCACGCCATTCTCCTGCCTCAGCTTCCTGAGTAGCTGGGAATTACAGGTGCACGCCACCATGCCTGGCTAATTTTTGTATTTTTAGTAGAGACAGGATTTCACCATGTTGGTCAGGTTGGTCTCGAACTCCTGACCACGTGATCCACCTGCCTTGGCCTCCCAAAGTCCTGGGATTACAGGCGTGAGCCACTGCACCTGGCCTTGGTAGCCTTTTAACATTTTTATTTCATTTTTTTCCTGCAGCTCCTGCTTAAAGGAAGTAGGCACCCACCTTCAACCTTTTTTTTTTTTTTTTTAAGAGACAGGGTCTTACTATGTTGCCTGGTCTGGTATCAAATTCCTGGCCTCAAGCAGTCCTCCCCTCTCAGCATCTTGAGTAGCAGGCACTGCAGGTGTGCATCACTACACCAGGTGGTAGCCATTTTTACACCATATGACCCTGTCCCTTTAGCCACATTGATGGGACCAGGGGTGGACATGGGATCCAAGCTGGGCCAATCGGATTCCCTTTGGGAAGTGGGATTTATTTTATTTTGTTTCGTTTTGTTTTGTTTTTTGAGACAGAGTCTTGCTCTGTTGCCCAGGCTGGAGTGCAGTGGCATGATCTCAGTTCACTGCAACCTCTACCTCCTAGGTGTAAGTGCTTCAGCCTCCTAAGTAGCTGGGATTACAGGCACCCGCCACCACACCCTGCTAATTTTTTGTATTTTTAGTAGGGACTGAGTTTCACCATGTTGGCCAGGCTGGTCTCAAACTCCTGACCTCAGGTGATCCACCCGCCTCGGCCTCCCAAAGTGCTGGGACTACAGGTGTGAGCCACCATGCCCGGCTTGGGAATTGGGATTTGAAATGGACTAGGAGTCACTATAAGAACATGAAATAGAGGCCGGGCACGGTGGCTCAAGCCTGTAATCCCAGCACTTTGGGAGGCCGAGATGGGCGGATCACGAGGTCAGGAGATCGAGACCATCCTGGCGAACACAGTGAAACCCCATCTCTACTAAGAAATACAAAAACTAGCCGGGCGAGATGGCGGGCGCCTGTAGTCCCAGCTACTCGGGAGGCTGAGGCCGGAGAATGGCATGAACCCGGGAGGCGGAGCTTGCAGTGAGCTGAGATCCGGCCACTGCACTCCAGCCTGGGCTACAGAGCGAGACTCCGTCTCAAAAAAAAAAAAACAAAAAAAAAAACAAAAAAAAAGAACATGAAATAGAGGTCAGAGAAACTGATGAGAAGGTCATGGAGATGCAGAGAAGGGTGGCCTGCTAGAGAGAACCAAGAAGCAGATGTGCAGAGAAAGAGAAACAGCTGGTCTGAGCTCTTGGTGATTTTCCAGTTCTTGGTGCCAGGCCTTGGGGAGTCCTTGCTGCGGCCCTGCCCTCGGTAGGGGAGGTCTATGAGACACTCCAGTGTCCTCATAATAAAGCCCTTCTTTGCTTAAGCTACTTCTGTAACCTGCACACAAGCAATACAAACGTTGTTTAAAGTGGTGAATAGGGCTAAACATTAATTTTTTTTTTTTTTTTGAGACGGAGTCTCATTCTGTCTCCCAGGCTGGAGTGCAATGGCATGATCTTGGCTCACTGCAGCCTCTGCCTCCTGGGTTCAAGCAATTCTTGTGCCTCAGCCTCCTGAGTAGCTGGGATTATAGGCATGCGCCACCATGCCCGGATAATTTTTATATTTTTTGGTAGAGGCAGAGTTTTACCATGTTGGCCAGGCTGGTCTCGAACTCCTGACCTCAGGTGATCCGCCCGCCTCAGCCTCCTAAAGTGTTGGGATTACAGGCATGAGCCACTCCGCCTGGCCTAAATATTAATCTTTCTAAGCCTCCACTTGTGCGTCTGTACGATGTTGTGTTAGGTCATTCTTGCACTGCTATAAAGGATTACTGAGATGGGGTAATTTATAAAAAATGATATTTAATTGGCTGAGGGTTCTGCTGTCTATTCAGGAAGCATAGTGCCCAGCATCTGCTCGGCTTCTGAGGAGGCCTTGGGCTGCTTACAGTCACGGTAGACAGCAAACGGGGAGGCAGCATCTCATATGACGAGAGTGGGAGTAAGAGACAGGGAGAGGGTGCTATACACCGTTTTTTTTTTTTTTTTTGAGACAGAGTCTTGCTCTGTTGCCCAGGCTGGAGTGCAATGGTGTAATCTCGGCTCCCTGCAACCTCCGCCTCCAGGGTTCAAGCGATTCCCCTGCCTCAACCTCCCAAGTAGCTGGGACTACAGACTCATGCCACCACACCCGGCTAATTTTTTTTTTTTTTGAGACAGAGTCTTGCTCTGTCACCCAGGCATGGCACGATCTTGGCTCACTGCAACCTCCATCTCCCGGGTTCAAGCGATTCTCCTGCCTCAGCCTTCCAAGTGGCTGGGATTACCGGCGCCCACTACCATGCTCCGCTAATTTTTGTATTTTTAGTAGAGACGAGATTTCACCATGTTGGCCAGGCTGGTCTCAAACTCCTAACCTCAAATGATCTGCCCACCTTGGCCTCCCAAAGTGCTGGGATTACAGGCGTGAGCCACCGCGCCCGGCACTTTTAAACAATCAGATCTCCTGAGAAATTATTCACTATCGTGAGGACAGCCCTCAAAGATGGTGCTAAACCATTCATGAGAAATCCACCCTCATGATCCAACCAGCTCCTACCAGGCTCACCTCCAACACTGGGGATTACATTTCAGCATGAGATTTGGCAGGGACAAAGATCCAAATGATATCAGATGGGAATAGTAACAGTGCCCATTTCTCAGGGTTGGTGAGATGCCAAATGTATTAATGTTTGTAGGGCTGCAAACCGATGCTCATCCTGATTCATCAGAACCTGTGCCCGACTGGCTAAAATAGTTTGAGTATTACTCCTGATCATATGTGAAAGAACTTCGTAAACTTTAACGTGGTATAAAATTGTGTGTGTTTGTGTGTGTGCATGCATGTCTATACCTATATAGACAGCAGCCCCTGCTTATCCATAGGGGACACGTTCAAAGACCCCCAATGGATATATGAAGCAGTGGCTAGTACCAAACACCATATACACTACGTTTTTTGTTTTTGTTTTTGGTTTTGGTTTTGAGACAGGGTCTTGCTCTGTCACCCAGGTTGGAGTGCAGTGACTTGATCACTGCTCAGCCCACTGCAGCCTCAACCTCCTGGGCTCAGGTGATCCTCCCATCTCAGCCTCCTGAGTAGTTGGCACTACAGATGTGCACCACCACACCCAGCTAATTTTTTGTAGAGACAGGGTTTTGCCATGTTGCCCAGGCTGGTTTCAAACTCCCGGGCTCAAGCAATCCTCCCACCTTAGCCTCCCAAGGTGATTGGATTATAGGCATGAGCCACTGCACCCAGCCTACACTATGTTTTTTCAATACATCCATACTTATGATAAAGTTTTAGTTATAAATTAGGCACAGTAAGAGATTAACAGCATTAATAATAGTGCAATTATAACAATAAACTGTAATAAAAGTTACTTGAATGTGGTCTCTCTCTCAAAATAATCTTTTTTTTTCTTTGAGACGGAGTCTTGCTTTCGTCACCCAGGCTGGAGTGCAATGGTGTGACCTCAGCTCACTGCAACCTCTGCCTCCCTGGTTCCAGCAATTCTTCTGCCACAGCCTCCTGAGTAGCTGGGATTGCAGGCGCATACCATCACACCTGTTTCATTTTTGTAGTTTTAGTAGAGATGCGGTTTTGCCATGTTGGCCAGGCTGGTCTTGAACTCCTGACCTCAAGTGATGTGCCTGCCTTGGCCTCCCAAAGTGCTGGGATTACAGGCATGAGCCACTGTGCCCGGCCCTCAAAATATCTTATTGTACTGTACTCACCCTCCTTGCGATGAAGGGAGATGATGAGCTGCCTGTGTGATGAGATGAAGCAAGGAAAATGAGGCAGCCATTGTGTGGCAGCGTTCGGCTGCTCTTGACCCTCTGAGAGCCAGAAGGAGGATCATTTGCTTTGGTGATCCTGGAGCACTGAGCCATGACAATGTCCATGGTTGGATGTCAGGAACACACGATGTGGATGACTAACATTAGGTGGCATATACAGCGTGGATATGCTCAACTCAGGCAGGACAGAGCAGGATGGCAAGAGATTTCTTCACGCTGCTCAAAACAGTGCACAATTTAAAGCTCAGGAATAGTTTATTCCTAAGTTATTCCTAAATTTATTCCTACGTCATTCCTATTTGAGGGTGACTGAGGGTAACTGAAACCACGGAAAGTGAAACCATGGATGAGGCAGGACTACTGTATTCCACATCCCATCCCTGTCCTCATTCTGACTTTTCCTATAAATTTTCCCATGGCCTTAGTCAAGCTGTTATCCTTCTCTGGGCCTTTTTTTTTTTTTTTTTTTTGAGATGGAGTCTCTCGCTCTGTCCCCCAGGCTGGAGTGCAGTGGTGCGATCTCGGCTCACTGCAACCTCCGCCTCCCAGGTTCAAGTCATTCTCCTGCCTCAGCCTCCTGAGTCGCTGGGATTACAGGCACTCGCCACCCCGCCCGGCTAATTTTTATATCTTTAGTAGAGACGGAATTTCGCCATGTTGGTCAGGCTAGTCTTGAACTCTGACCTCATGATCTGCCTGCCTCGGCCTCCCAAAGTGCTGGAATTACAGGCATGAGCCACTGTGCCCAGCCTCTCTGGGCCTTTTCTAATCATCAGGAAATCAGGGGTTAAATGCATGACTTCTAAACTCTCTTCTAGCTGACAGCCAACAGTTGGGTTGGTTGGCTAACGCTTGGATATGGCCCAGGCATGCAGGAAGCATATCTACCTCTGCTTGGTGCTAAAGGCCCTAAGGCCGGGAAGCAGGGAGCCAGGGATCCTCCCAGATAACAAACTCCAGGGTGACTGGGGGAGTAAGGCAGGATCCCTTCACTGCTCTCCTTTGTTTAGGTTTATAATTCTGCAATGTGGATGTTTTACTCCAGGCATAATGATCCTCCAGGCTGGGCTGGGCGTGGTGGCTCATGCCTGTAATCCCAGCACTTTGGGAGGCCAAGGCAGGTGGATCACCTGAGGTCAGGAGTTCAAGACCAGCCTGGCCAACATGATGAAACCCCATCTCTGCTAAAAATACAAAAAAATTAGCCAGACATGGTGGCAAGTGCCTGTAATCCCAGCTACTCAGGAGGCTAAGGCAGGAGAATTGCCTCATCCTGGGAGGCGGAAGTTACAGTGAATGGAGATCGCGCCACTACACTCCAGCCTGGGCAACAAGAGCAAAACTCTGTCTGAGGAAAAGAAAGAAAGAAAGAAAGAAAGATCCTCCAGGCTGTCATTGTGTCAGTGGGGACAAGAGTAAGGCAAGTTTAACTTTGCCAGGAAATCCAGGACACCTGGGACGCCTGCTGTAGCCTCATCTACACCAGGATCATGATTGGACAATGGCCAGGTTAGAACCAGGTCCAGGATGAGCTAAGCCTAGCCTGATTTCCCAGGGTCCAGAAGCCCAAGGCAAAAATGCTTCACATTCTCTACATCTTTGGTGACTGCAAACTTCAAGACTTGGCTAAATCAAGCATTCAAGCATATTGACATTTCTTTGTTTCTTCTTTTTCTTTTTTTCTTTTTGAGACAAGGTCTGGCTCTGTCACCCAGGCTGGAGTGCAGTGGTGTGATCTCTGCTCACTGCAACTTCTACCTCCTGGTTTCAAGCCATCCTCCCATCTTGGTCTCCTAGGTAGCTGGAACTACAGGCACATGCCACCATGCCTGGCTAATTTTTGTATTTTTTGTTGACATAGGCGTTTTGCCTTGTTGCCCAGGCTAGTCTTGAACTCCTGAGCTCAAGCGATCCACCCACCCATCTCAGCCTCCCACAGCGCTGGGACTACAGGCATGAGCCACAGAGCCTGGGCGACATTTCTTAACAGCCCAGAAATTAATGGAGGCCAGTTCAGAAGGCTGGAGGCCCAGAATGAGGAAGATCTCATTTTCTTCTCTGCCAGTCACACAGAGGAGAACGAGCCATGTCAAAGAAGATGACAGGACAGAAGCCTCATGGCTGAAGTGCTGCTGATTTCTAGACCAGCCGTGTTACCATTTGCAAGTTACTTAACCTCTCTGAGCCTCAATTTGTTCATCTGTGGAATGAGCAGGTTGGACTGGATTTCTCCAAGGTTCTTTGTCATGTGTTACATGTCACAACTCCCTGAACCTCGAAGCAATAAACTTCAAGAGTGGCAGCAGCAGCTTTTAGTAGAGCGGATGCGAGGCTAAGAAAAAAATGCCTGATGAAATTGTTGGCGGGGCGTGGTGGCTCACACCTATAATCCCAGCACTTTGGGAGATCGCCTGAGGCCAGGAGTTCGAGACCAGCCTTGCCAACATGGTGAAACCTCGTTTCTACTAAAAATATAAAAAGTAACTGGGTGTGGTGGAGGGTGCCTGTAGTCCCAGCTACTTGGGAGGCTGAGGCAGGAGAATCACTTGAACCCAGGCAGTGGAGGTTGCAGTGAGCCGAGATCGTGTCAGCATGAGACTCCATCTCAAAAAATAAAAAAAAAAAAGAGGTCGGGCATGTTGACTCATGCCTGTAATCCCAGCACTTTGGGAGGCCGAGGCGGATGAATCACGACGTCAGGAGATCAAGACCATCCCGGCTAACACGGTGAAACCCCATCTCTACTAAAAATACAAAAAATTAGCTGGTCGTGGTGGCAGGTGCCTGTAGTCCCAGCTGCTGGGGAGGCTGAGGCAGGAGAATGGCGTGAACCCGGGAGGCGGAGGTTGCAGTGAGCTGAGATTGCGCCACTGCACCCCAGCCTGGGCGACAGAGCGAGACTCTGTCTCAAAAAATAAATAAATAAATAAACAAACAAATAAATAAATAAATAAATAAATAATAAAAAAAGAAAATGTCAATGACAGAGGAAAATGTCAGGCAGCTGATGAATAAGAATCAAGGGAGATGAGGAATTTGTATGTTCTTGTCTGGAAATGGTTCATTTATGACGTGCATTCAGTGAAGTCAGGGATATCTAACATGCTGCCCTTTCCAGCAAGCTGGAAGTTAAAGGACCGTGTAGGAGACTGCCCAGGGCAGAGGAATTCCGCAGAGCGCCCTCCTTAGGCTAGGGATGTCCATCCTGAAAAGCAGATCATGTAGTGGTTAACACAAGCTTGGGCTTGGCCTGCTGTGTGTCATTGAGCAAGTTACTTAAACTGCACATGCTTTAGTTTCCGTAGCCATAAAATGGAGATCATGCTAGTGCCTGTGGTGCAGAGTGGTGGTAAGGGGTAAATGAGATAAAGTGTATTCCGATAGCCTACCCAGACCTGGGTACATAGTTAGCTGCCAGTAATGGTTTTTGCCCTCTCCTTCTCTTGGGTTATAGTTTCCAAGCAAGTAAAGGGAAACTGTCTATGCTATTCTGCTTAGATGTGGTAGTCTAGGCCTTTTAACATTCTTTTTGCATCACAGAAAAATAAAAATCCAGATGGGGCTTGGTGGCTCATGCCCGTAATCCCAGCACTTTTGGTGACCAAGACCTGAGCCCAGGAATTTGAGACTAGCCTGGGCAACAAAGCGAGACCCAGTCTCTACAAAAAATTAAGAAATAAATTTAGCCAGGTGTGGTGGCATGTACCTGTAGTCCTAGCTACTTGGGAGGCTGAGGCAGGAGGATCACTTGAGCCCAGGATTTCCAGGCCAGCCTGGGCAGCATAGTGAGACCCTGTCTCTACAAAAAATTAAGAAATAGACTTAGCCAGGCGTGGTGGTGAACACCTATAGTCCCAGCTACTTGGGAGGCCGAAGTGGGAAGATTGCTTGGGCCTGGGAAGTTGAGGCTGTGGTGAACTGTGATTGCACCAGTGCACTCCAACCTGGGTGACAGAGTGAGACCCTGTCTCTAATAAATTAATTAATTAGTTAAAATTAAAATAAATAAAACTGAAAAAGAAAAAATATCCAGAAAAAAAATTGAGGCTATTTTCTCAAGGTGGGGGTAGAGGAAGCCAACTGCATGTGAATTACCTGTGTGCCTCTTACTATAGATTCCTGATCTCTCCCTCCAGACTCTAACTGAGTCCCCTGAGTGTGGCCCAGGAATAAGTATGTTTCACCAATCAAGGCCGAGCTCCAAGCTCGTAGGCAGCATGCTGTCCTGCCACACAACAGACTAGGCTAGTGCTTCTCAAACCTTAATGTTCCTAGGAATCTATTGGAGATCTTGTTAAAATGTGGATTCTGGCCGGGTGCAGTGGCTCACGCTTTGGGAGGCCAAAGCAGGTGGATCATGAGGTCAGGAGTTCAAGATGGTGAAACCCCGTCTCCACTAAAAATACAAAAATTAGCCGGTGTGGTGACAGGAGCCTGTAATCCTAGCTACTCAGGAGGCTGAGGCAGGAGAATCACTTGAGCCCGAGAGGCGGAGGTTGCAGTGAGCCGAGATGGCGCCACTGCATTCCATCCTGGGTAACAGAGTGAGACTCTGTCTCAAAAAAAAAAAAAAAAAAATGTAGATTCTGATTCAGCAGGTTTGGTGTAGGGCCAGAGATTCTGCATTTTCAACCAGCTCCCAGGTGGTGGCCATGCTGCTGTCTGTGGACTCCATTTTATTATTATTATTTTTGTTGTTGTTGTTTTTATTTTGAGATGGAGTCTCACTCAGTTGCCCAGGCTGGAGAGCAGTGGCGTGATCTCGGCTCACTGCAACCTCTGCCTCCAAAGTCCAAGCCATTCTTGTGCCTTAGCCTCTCGAGAAGCTGGGATTACAGGCGTGCACTGCCACACACGGGGGTGGAGACGGGGTTTCACCATGTTGGCCAGGCTGGTCTTGAACTCCTGAATTCAAGTGATCCACCCACCTCAACCTCCCAAAGTGTTGGGATTACAGTGATGAGCCACTGCGCCTGGCCTGTAGATTACATTTTTTTTTTTTTTTGAGACCAAGTCTTGCTCTGTCACCCAAGACGGAATGCAGTGGTGCAATCTCGGCAACCTCCGCCTCCCGGGTTTGAGCGATTCTCCTGTCTCGCCCTCCCAAGTAGCTGGGACTATAGGCGTGTGCCACCACGCCCGGCTAATTTTTTTTTATTTTTAGTAGAGACGGGGTTTCACTGTGTTAGCCAGGATGGTCTCAATCTCCTGACCTCGTGATCAGCCTGCCTCGGCCTCCCAAAGTGCTGGGATTACAGGCGTGAGCCACCACGCCTGGTGATTACATTCTTTTTTTTTTTTTTTTTTTTTTTTTTTTTTTTTTTTTTTTTTTTTTTGTGAGACGGAGTCTCGCTCTGTCGCCCGGGCTGGAGTGCAGTGGCCGGATCTCAGCTCACTGCAAGCTCCGCCTCCCGGGTTTACGCCATTCTCCTGCCTCAGCCTCCCAAGTAACTGGGACTACAGGCGCCCGCCATCTCGCCCGGCTAGTTTTTTGTATTTTTTAGTAGAGACGGGGTTTCACCGTGTTCGCCAGGATGGTCTCGATCTTCTGACCTCGTGATCCACCCGTCTCGGCCTCCCAAAGTGCTGGGATTACAGGCTTGAGCCACCGCGCCCGGCCGATTACATTCTTAATAGCAACATTTTAGTGACTCTCTGATTGTGGTGGTTATTAATGCTGTTTAGCAGACATTTCTTGCCCTGCTTTCTGACATATGATAGGATTATACTTCCCAGCCCTGTGTGTTAGGTGGGGCCAAGTGACTTGTTCTGGCTAATGAGCTGTGAACAAGAGAGGCCTGTCACTCCCAGGACTGGACAGTTAATTGCTGGTTCCAGATCCTTTCAAGGTCTCTTTCCCTTTGCCATGGCAACTGGCAGTGTTTCAGTGTCTGCTCCAGCAGAGAGGCCCTGGAGTGAGGATGGCATGGAGCACAGCCCTGTGCTGACCTGTGACGGACACGTAGTGAGAACAAGACATACAGCTGTGTTGTCTTAAGTCACTGAGATCTGGGAGGGTTGTTTGTGACTCTAGCATAACCTAGCCCATTCTGACTGATAGGCCGATCTAACCCACATTTTATAAAAGAGGAAACTAAGCCCAGGAGGAGTAACTTGTCTGTGCTCTGACACCTGCTTAATGAAGTCTCAGGGCTCTGACTTCCAATCTCCTTTCCATCAGTTACTGTCTTTACCACTTGGGTCTCCCGGAAAATGTACCAGGAACTTCATATGTGTCATTTCCTTTTCTCTTTACAGCTCTTTGAGGTCAAAAGTCATGGGCCAGGTGCGGTGGCTCTCGCCTGTAATCTCAGCACTTTGGGAGGCTGAGGTAGGCAGATCACCTGAGGTCGGGAGTTTGAGACCAGTCTGACCAACATGGAGAAACTCTGTTTCTACTAAAAGTACAAAATTAGCTGCACTTGGTGTCACATGCCTGTAATCCCAGGTAATTGGGAGGCTAAGGCAGGAGAATCGCTTGAACCCGGGAGGTGGAGGTTGCGGTAAGCCGAGATCATGCCATTGCACTCCAGCCTGGGCGACAGAGCAAGACTCAGTCTCAAAAAAAAAAAAAAGAAAAAAAGAAAAGAAAAGAAAGAATGAGTTTATTTTTAAATTTATTTATTTATTTATTTTTAATTTTTTTTGAGATGGAATCTCGCTCTGTCACCTGGGCTGGAGTGCAATGATGCGACGTCAGCTTACCACAACCTCCGCCTCCTAGGGTTCAAGCGATTCTCCTGCCCCAGCCTCCCGAGTAGCTGAGATTACAGGCACGCACCACTACACCTGGCTAATTGTTTTGTATTTTTAGTAGAGATAGGTTTTCACCATATTGGCCAGGCTAAGTCTCAAACTCCTGACCTCAAGTGATCTGCCAACTTCGATCTCCCAAAGTGCTGGGATTACAGGCGTGAGCCACCCTGCCTGGCTACCATATGTAATTTGTATTTGCTTATTTAGATTGCAGGGTACTTTTCCACATGACACAATTGGTCCAAGTTAATTTAGGGACCAAGGTGTTCTATGCAGCCAGCACAACATGATTAAGAATTTTTTTCAGCCTGAAAAAAAAGAACATTCTTTTCAAGCCTGGAAAAAATTAATTTATTTCTAACAAGCCTGGAGGACCCAGATGCAGAGAAGCTGTGGGCCTCTGGCCTTGTGCCCTTCTTGTCTTTGTACCTCTCAGTCCTTTCTTTGCTTGAGGTGATGGTTCCACTGCAGGCTTGACTGCCTCCTGCCCACTGCTTGCCACTTCTGGGCTTTGTTTTTTTGTTTTTTGTTTTTGAAATGGAGTTTCACTCCTGTAGCCTAGGCTGGAGTGCAATGGTGCAATCTCAGCTCACTGCAACCTCTGCCTCCTGGGTTCAAGCGATTCTCCAGCCTTGCCTCCTGAGTAGCTAGGATTACAGGGATGTGCCGCCATGCCTGGCTAATTTTGTATTTTTACTAGAGATGGGGGTCTCACCATGCTGGCCAGGCTAGTCTCGAACTCCTGACCTCAGGTGATCCATCTGCCTTAGCCTCCCGAAGTGCTGGGATTACAGGCGTGAGCCACTGTGCCCACCTCACTTCTGGGCTTTGTACAGAAGTTGTTCTCAAGCCCTGGACAAAAGGTCCTTGTCCTCTAGGCCTCGACTCTCCTTGTCACACACACTCCCTGTGTTTTCAGATGTCCTGAAACCCTGAGTCCCGGATCTGTCCTGCCAGACATGCAGGCACTGGGGGTTTGACTCAGATCCTAACAGCTCTGGAGGTGGGCTGGGGCACAGAGGCCAGTGGGCTCATCACTGCAGGTATCTGACATGGGGACAGGGTGGGGACCCTTGACAGCAACAGCCCTGTTTCTGTTCTCCCGGACGTTATAGGCGTGTATTCACCTGCATTGAAAATCTGGGGAAATTTATGGTTAACATATGATTTTTGGGCTCTGACTGGGTTGCATTCTAGTCTCTTGTTTTTGGGGTTTGGCATGCAACTATCTCTTTGGAAGTCAAACTTTGTTTCTTATCTCAACATACACACACACACACACACACATGCACACGCACACACACACTAGAAAAGAATTGGGAAAATGCTTAATGTTGCAAGTGCTTGAAGTGAGAAACAAGAACAGGACTGCCAAGGCACTCCCGAGCTCTGCGCATGGGCAGGTGACTAAGACAGTGTTTAGAGAGGAACTGAGGTCTGGTGGACAAACATGGAGTTCTAACCACAGCCCAGTTATTAGTCCACAGGAAACATCCTGTTACTATTATAAAGACGAAGTGCTACTTTTTTTTTTTTTTTTTAAATAATTTTCTAAAAGTCTTCCTTTCCATTCTGATTCAATTCAGTCTGTGAGGCAGGAAGGTCTCAGGGCAGCCATGCCTGCAACATTAGCTAATCAGACTCCCAAGACACATTCCATTCCGCTTAGGAGGGCTTTGGAGAATGGTTTGCTCATGGTGGCTTTTAAAATACACCAAGGGTTGCCAGGCTGAATGAGCTCCCTGCGGGGCTGGTGACCTGGTTCTAGGGCTGGTGCTCAGCAGAGCTGCCTCCTGGTGGGTTACTGGACTTGATGTTAAGCATAGTTGCCTCACCTATTCCCTGTTCTTGGGGGATGAAGTAGAAAGGCTTGTACTTTGTCCCTTCCCATTCTAAAATTGGGGCAACTGAGGCCCAAGAGAGTAATAATATAAGAAATAAGAGCCAACACACAGATCACCTTATGTTAACTTGTCTACAAATGTCAAAGGGAGGAACATCATAGCATAGTGGCAAGAAAGATATAGTTTCAGATCCTGGTTTTTGCCAGTCTGAAACTATGTGACCTTGTGTAGGTAAGTAAGCTCGAGACTCAGTTTCCTTATTTGTAAAAATTTGATGATGATGCCTATTATACAGCATTGTTGTAAGGAGTAGAAATAATGGATGTAAAGTACCTAGGTGAGTGCTGGCATCCAGTGGGTACCTGATGAATGGTCTGTATTTTTTATTTATTTATTTATTTTTGAGATGGAGTCTCACTCTGTAGCCAAGACTGGAGTGCAATGGCTTGATCTTGGCTCACTGCAACTTCTGCCTCCTGGGTTCAAGTGTTTCTCCTACCTCAGCCTCCTGAGTGGCTGGGATTACAGGCATGCACCTCCATGCCCAGCGTGGTTTTGTATTTTCAGTAGAGACAGGGTTTTGCCATGTTGGCCAGGCTGGTCTCAAACTCCTGACCTCAGGTGATCCGCACCTGCCTTGGCCTCCCAAAGTGCTGGGATTACAGGCATGAGCCACCGTGCCCTGCCTTCCTTCCTTTTTTTGAGATAGGGTCTCACTCCGTCACCCAGGCTGGAGTGCAGTGGTGCAATCTCGGCTCATTGCAACCTCTGCCTCCCGGGCTCAAGTGATCCTCCCACCTTAGCCCCCCAAGTAGCTGAGACCACAGGGATCCACCACTGTGCCTGGTTAATTTTTGTATCGTTTTGTAGAGATGGGGTTTAGCCATATTGCCCAGGCTGGTCTCAAACTCCTGAGCTTAAGTGATTCGCCTGACACGGCCTCCTAAAGTGCTGGGATTACAGGTATGAGCCACCACACCCAGCTGTAAAATTTTTCCTTTTAGAGAACAGGGTCTTGCTGTGTTTGCCAGACTGAAGTGCACTGGCTATTCACAGGCAACAATTGTGGTGCACTACAGCCTGGAACTCCTGGGCTCAGGTGATCCTCCTGCCTCAGCCTCCTGAGTTGCTGGGACTACAGGCACCCAGCAGACAAACAATGTTTTCTAATCATGCCTGACAGTAAGAATTGTCCAAGGGCTAGTTAAAAATACAGATTCCTTGGCCAGGTGTGGTGGCTCATGCCTGTAATCCCAGCAGTTTGGGAGGCCGAGGCAGGCATGGATCACTTGAGGTCAGGAGTTCGAGACCAGCCCGGACAACATGGAGAAACCCCATCTCTACTAAAAATACAAAAATTAGCCAGGCATGGTGGCAGGCACCTGTAATCCTGGCTACTAGGGCAGGAGAATCACTTGAACCCAGGAGGTAGAGGTTGCAGTGAGCCGAGACTGCGCCACTGCACTCCAGCCTGGGTGACAGAACAAGACTATCTAAAAAAAAAATAAAATACAGATTCCCAGGCTTTACCCTCTACAGTCTATGGAAAGGCATGGGAATCTATATTATAACAAGCCATTGGGTGGCTTTTTCTTTTTCTTTCTTTTTTTTTTTTGAGACAGAGTCTTGCTCTGTCGCTTAGGCTGGAGTGCAATGGCATGATCTCGGCTCACTGCAACCTCCGCCTCCAGGTTCAAGCGATTCTCCTGCCTCAGCCTCCAGAGTAGCTGGGATTACAGGTGTGTGCCGCCACCCCTGGCTAATTTTTGTATTTTTTAGTAGAGATGGGGTTTCATCATGTTGGTCAGGCTGGTCTCAAACCCCTGACCTTGTGATCCGCCCACCTTGGCCTCCCAAAGTGCTGGGATTACAGGTGTGAGCTGCCACTGGGGGGCTTCTATAAGGCAGTTTTGTACTGCATCCAGGAACCCTCCACTCCAGGTTCTTGGTTTGGCCTTTTGGTCCTCTACTTATCTGGCCCTCTGTTCAGGAAAGCTTTAGGTTTGTTTGAAGGAGACATGATTAGAAGGTCAAATATTGTATATTCTCAAGGTGAATGTGTCCTGAACTTTGCATAGTAGAATTTATTCCTGAAAAGCTGTTTGCAGATGGAATTTGTTTTGTGCGTGAGAGAACAGGCATATACGTAATACCTTAGTTTGCTATTTAATTTAAATCAATATTATCTGAGTGACTGCTATTTGCTGGGGATACAATGATAAACAAGATGCAGGCCCCATCTTCAAGGGCCTTAGAATCCAGTGAGGAAGATGGTCAAATAAACAGTCAATTACAAAACTGTGGTTAGATAAGGTTAAGCACAGGGAGCTATGGTGGATGGAGGAGGAAGTGCACCCAACTCAATGCTGGGGCATCTTGGAATTTCTAGGCGAAGTGACATCTGAGGGAGAAACCTATAGACTAGAATATAGTCTCAAATCCATTGCAAAGGGAATGATCGTTCCCCGACTTATCTTCATGGAAAAATGAACTTTCACATCATGGTACCCCTGGATACATTTATGCGGCCATGCATCTGCACAAATATTCAGTTCCTGCTACGGGCAAGGCACTGGGTCGGATGCTGCAGGGCTACCAAGGTGAGGAGGGCCCAACCCCTGTCCTCAAGGAGTTGATGTAACACCTACCCAGGATTAATTTCATTTCTCTCAGAGGTCATTAATCCAGTGTGATCTGTTTATGGCTGAAGAGGTAGTTTATTACTCAGGTCTTCACTCCCTTTCCTGCAAAGGCTGTTTATTCTGTTTCATCACCGTGCAGTGGCAAAATCCAGTTCCAACCAATACTTAAGCTGGGCATACATTTTACCCAGGAGAAAACTGAAGGGCGTGCAGGAGTTCACAGGACTGTTTGCCGACCCAAGTCATGAATCTGTGGAGACCTGGGCCGGTCTTCAGGGTTTGTAGGGTCTGTAGGGTCTGTGAGGATCTGAGGCAGCCTGCAGACCCACTAGCATCTTCTTCTTTTCTTTTGTATAATTGGCAATCATCCGTGGCTACCTAATAGCATCTTTTTTTTTTGAGATGGAGTTTCACTCTTGTGGCCCAGGCTGGAGTACAATGGTGCGATCTCTGCTCACCGCAACCTCTGCCTCCTGGGTTCAAGTGATTCTCCTGCCTCAGCCTCCCCAGTAGCTGGGATTACAAGCATGCGCCACCATGCCCAGCTCATTTTGTATTTTTAGTAGAGACAGGGTTTCTCCATGTTGGTGAGGCTGGTCTCGAACTCCCAACCTCAGGTGATCTGCCCGCCTTGGCCTCCCAAAGTGCTGGGATTACAGGCATGAGCCACTGAGCCCAGCCCCCTGGTAGCATCTTAAATCAAGCTTTCCTTCCCTCTGGGTATCATGGACATGAACATCTTTTATGTCTCTGCCTTAAGAGGGGAGGAGGCACGGAGGAACAAAAATCCTTGTGAATTATGATAATTACATAGTGTTTAAATGAAAGGTGGCAAGATGTGTAAGCCCATAGGTAAGGTTTCTTTTTTTTTTTTTTTTTGAGATGGAATCTCACTCTGTCACCCAGGCTGGAGTGCCGTGGCGCAATCTTGGGTCACTGCAACCTCTGCCTCCTGGGTTCAAGCGATTCTCCTGCCTCAGCCTCCCAAGTAGCTGAGATTACAGGCGCGCCATCACGCCCAGCTAATTTTTGTATTTTTAGTAGAGATGGGTTTTCACCATGTTGGCCAGGCTGGTCTCGAACTCCTGACTTCAAATGATCTGCCTGCCCTGGCCTCTTAAAGTGCTGGGGTTACAGGCGTGGCGTGAGCCACCACGCCCAGCCTGTTTTTTTTTTGAGACATGGTCTCACCTTATTCCCCAGGCTGGAGTGCAATGTCGCCATCTTGGTTCACTGCAGCCTAGCTTCAAGCCGTCCTTGCATCGGCCTCCCAGGTAGCTTAGTCTACAGCCCTGTGCCACCACACCTGGCTAATTTTTGTATTTTTTGTAGAAACTGGGTTTCACTCTGTTGTTCAGGCTGGTTTCGAACGCCTGAGCTCAGGTGGTCCACTCACCTCGGCCTCCCAAAGTGCTGGGATTACAGGCGTGAGCCATCTTGCGGCTTGGCCAAGTTTCTTTATCCTTAGTGCTTCTCTGGGTGTGTCGTCTGGTGCGAGCCACGTAGACCCTGTACGTGAATGTGTGTTTCCATCTTGTAGATGGTAACCTGAGACCCAAGGGGTGTCTGGAGGTAGCGTTGGACACCTGGTGGTCTGCACACAGAATCCAGCCTAGACTCATTATCCTGGCCCTTTGAACTCTCTCCCTGTATGAATCCCCCAGTCTCCCATTCCTGTTTCTCCGGAGGCCAAGCTTGAAGCATCTGCTGCCTCTTTTCTGCCAAGTTGGCCCCACCTCCTGAGACACTTCTCCCCTCTACTGGCCTGGTGAAACTCAACCCATCCTTCAAAGCCCAGCTCAGGTGTCACCTCTCTCCTGGTTGGAATTAACCTCTTCCTCCTTAGCACTCTCTGGTTTGGCCCTTTCTCTCGCGGCTTCTCCTGGGCAAATGGCTTAGCCTCCCTGATCCTAGCGTCTTCCTCTGTGCATGGGCACAGGAGTAATACTGTGATTTTTAACTCCTGTCAGTTCATGGACCTCTTTAATAACGTGATGAAAGCTTCCAGAAGAGCTAACATATGTGGAGTCCCACGATGTGTCAGGCTAGGTATTTAGGACTTTACTAACCACTGTCTCGTCTAATCGTGAGTGCAGTGGACCTCTCTCTCCACAGGTCCTAGTACGATCTTTATTTCACACGGGAGGAGAGGTGGGTGTGGGGGCGGCCAGAGAGGAGAAATGCGTCTCCAGAGTTCACAGAGCTGGTACTGCCAGCAGAGCCCGGTCCACCATATGCCACCGCTGGGGTTCTAATCCCTGGACTGGCTTCTACTGGGCTCTCTGCCTCCCTGGCCGGCGCTCGGGGGCTGGGGGACAGAACACAATGTACAGCGTGCCTCCTACGATTTCTGGGTTCACGCACCCCCAAGCCCACCCAGGGACAGGTCAAGCGCGCCTTCGCCGGGCTGCCGTCTACAATAAGGCTTGGCTGCGCTCTCAGCAGGGGTCTCGTTCAACCTCTGCCTACCCGAACCCGGCGCCGCGGACCGGGTGAGAGAAGGGGAGCCCGTCCTGAGGGGTGCCGGCTCGAGGCGCTAGAGCCACGGAGCCTGGTCCCGGGCTCGAAGTCCCAGGAATGTGGGAGGGCTGGGCGGAGGGGCGGGCGAGGCGGGGGCGCTTCCTCTGCCCGCGGGAGGAGAGCCGCGGCAGGCTCGGAGGGGGCGGGGGCAGCGGCGGGCGGCGGCGAGGGGCTGCGGAGCTCGGCAGCCGCCGGGCCGGCCGGGGCGGGAGGAAGCGATGAATATTCAGAGGGGGAGGGGAAGGGAGGGGGCCGAGCGCTCGCCGCGGCTCCCTGCAGCCCCAGCCGCATGACGCGCGGAGGAGGCAGCGGGAGCAGCCGCGGGAGCCGGCACCGGGGAGCCGCGCGCTGGGGGTGGGCGCCGCTCGCTCCGCCCCGCGAAGCCCCTGCGCGCTCAGGGACGCGGCCCCCCCCGCGGCAGCCGCGCCAGGCTCCGGCGTGTGGCCGCGGCCGCCGCCGCCGCTGCCATGTCCCCGGGGAAGCCCGGGGCGGGCGGAGCGGGGACGAGGCGGACCGGCTGGCGGAGGAGGAGGCGGAGGAGGCGGCAGGAGGCGGCGACGACGGTGCCCGGGCTCGGGCGCACGGCGGGGCCCGATTCGCGCGTCCCGGGCACGTTCCAGGGCGCGCGGGGCATGAAGCCGGTGGCGCGGGAGGCGCGGCTGCCTCCGCGCTCACCCGGGCTGCGCTGGGCGCTGCCGCTGCTGCTGCTGCTGCTGCGCGTGGGCCAGGTAAGCGCCGGGTGGGCTCGGGCGGGGGGCCGGAGGCTGGGGCGGGACTGGCATTGCCTGCACCTGCCCGGGAGTACCCCGCCTGGGGGGTTCCGTGGAAAGGGGCGAGGGTCCGGATCTTCGGATCCCCCCTCTTGAAGGCGGCTTGCGGGGACCCCAGCCGGCCTCGCATGCCGGCGACCGAGCCCTTTTCCGGCTGCCCAGGATCAGGGGGAGGGAGGCGGGATCCGGGTTCCGCGGTGCCCGAGCCTCCCGGGGAAAGCCTCCGCGCGGGTTCCAGGCCGTCCCCGGCCCGGCTCTTCCCGGCGCTGGGCACATCTGGCCGGCACGGGCCCGGCTTGCCAGCCCGAGGCGGCCGGAGGGGGCGTGTTTGCGGAGGTCTGGGGA
This sequence comes from Theropithecus gelada, assembly GCF_003255815.1. NCBI lineage: Eukaryota > Metazoa > Chordata > Mammalia > Primates > Cercopithecidae > Theropithecus > Theropithecus gelada. The sequence continues at coordinate 17,619,304 of NC_037682.1, read as the reverse complement.
CGCAGTGCCGGGCGGCCTGGCCGAGCCTTTGCCGACCGACCTCCGACCCGGCCTGCAGGGGCCCGAGGGGCGGCGGGGGCGCCAGGGCAGGGCCAGGCGCTGGGCAGTGGGGCCCTGGGCGAGGCACGGGACTCGGGGCCGAGGGCGCTGTTTCTGGGGAAAGTTCCCAGGCCGGGGAAAAGGTGGCCGAACGCTGGCTTTTCTCAAGGTAGCCGGCCCTTTTGGCGTCGTGCTTGATTTCATGGGTGTTTAATTCGTGCTTTGTGGGCGCCGGCTCACCGTCCCCACCCCACCCCCGCCCTCTTGTCTTGCTTCACTTTTCGGATAATGCTGTCCCTGGCGTTTTGGTGACCGACCTTTCCCCTTCCTGGCATTTCCATAGGGGGTGAGGCAGGGCAGCTGAGGGGCATTCCCATTTCACAGATGGGGAACTGAGGAAGAGAAGTGAAAGAGCGGAGCACCCAGCCCGTGCCATGGGAGCTGAGCCAGCGGGCGCGTTCTCTCAGCCTCTGGAGCCTATCGGGGTTTGAACCTCTGGGGCTGCCCTGCTGTGCATTTCTGCAAATGACCGTCTTGCTTGGTTTATACAGACACCATCTCTGAGGAAATGAGTTATTGACTGGGGATGGAACCTGGTTTCAGGGAAAACTTCTCCAGCTTGAATACAGGAGAGAGCAGAAGCATCTCCCTGGGGCAGATATGCCGCCCAGCAGGCAGTAGGAGAAAGGGGCTTGGGCCTAGGGGCTGCGTGACCCTCGGCATCCAGGGGTCTCTCCTCGCAGTTTCCTCAGCAGGTTCTGCACAGGCTTTCCTGGGGGCCGGAAGGCAATGTGACCTCCTGCAGAGAACCTTGAAGTAGATGTCAGGAGACTGGCTCCAGGTCCAGGCCTCAGGGCTGGACTTCCTCTTCAGGCTCCTCTACCCTCAGTTAACAGCATCTGTAGAATGGGTGTAGCACCCCCTTCCCGATGGAATTGTTTGAGGGGCTTCCACTGGCCAATGTCTAAAAGAGCTTTGTAAATATTAAGGGTTTCCAGATGGGATTCTCATTATTAAGGTACAGTGTGTGGGGGGGCTGTCTTCTCCCTGACCATGCAAGGAAATTCAGGGAAGCAGTGTCTGAAGTTAAAAAAGCCTTGCATTTGAAGATTTCTTGTATCAAAGTTTATGCTAAAACAAACAAAAACCCCAAAAAACAAAAAACAGAAAACCCCCCAACTTAAAGCTTCATTTATTTTTAAATATATATGTAATTTATTTTTTCGCTTCAGCAAAAAAAATTTTAAATTATAAATATAATTTTTGTTTTGCTCCAGCCATACTGGTTGCTGGCTGTGCTTTCAATCAGCAAAAAGTTTCTTGGGTAAATTTATTGCTTGCTCAATCCTTCCTTGTATTTCATTAGCATATTGCCACTCTACACTTGTCCTGTATTTAAATATTTCCTTCCTCTATGGTTTGTTCTGTAGAACCTCAAAAGGACTCTCTTCTTTTTTTTTTTTTTTGGATACATTATGAAATAGGAAATCTAAAAGGCTCTCAGAAGAAGCATCTTCAAAATCCACATTCAGCAGTTCATTTTGATAATGGATATTTCAGGGAATCAGTGCCTTTTTGAGCTGGACCAGACTTTCAAGATAGCTGAAACCCCTCAGAGCTCTTAGATGAGGATATTGAGGTCCAGAGAAGACAGGGAGCAGGCAGAAGTCACCCAGCAAAGCATTAGAGAAGACAAGTTGGGAACCTGGGTCACCTGCCTGGGCCTTGTATTTTCAAAGTGCTGTTTTTTTTTTTCTGTTTTCACTTTGATCTTACTTTTAATGATAGCGACATATCACTGTGTCTTCTCAAAACGGTGGGTGTGAATGGAATTTTTCAAAGTCGAATCAAATTTGAGATACTTCAGAAGTTTGTTTAGGAAACAAGAGTATGTGACTACCTTCCTAAAAGCCGACTGGTTTTCTGAGGCCTGGATTGTGTGTGTATGTGCTCGTGTGTGTATTATAAAATGGAATCAACTATACCAGGTTAAACAAATGGACAAGTCATGGAAAAGACACAGCTCTGTTTGGACATTAATAAGGGCGGATGTGGAAGCTGGAAAGCTGAGATGCTGGTAGGCTAAGTACTTTGTAGGCCCGGAAAAGCAGTTTTTGAACTGGCATCTCATTCCCCTTTTCTAAGACAGGAAGGACGGTCAGAGATGATTCCAACATGAGGACTTTGCTAGTTGCAGTGTCTGACTCCTCCCATTCTCATAGCAGTTCTGCACACTAGTTTTGGTTTGTGGGTATGTTTTAGGCAATGTGACAAAGCAGATTTCCTCCTGCTTCCTTCTCTTGAGAAATTTAATCCTGACAGGTTCTTTAAGAAATCAGCTTGATGTGGGCTGATTTTAAAAGAATAAATGAAAAAAAAGCTGGTGACTAATAGCTGTTTTATTGGTCTTATAGTGTTTTGGTTTTGTTTTATCTTCACTTTCTTGTTTCCTGGTGAATAATAACTGGGTTTATTATCTATCATGGCTAATCCTAAAGCCTGATTCCTTACCTGTTCCATCCAGAGTACAAAATATGTTTTGACTCCTCTTTAAACTGCTTGTTAGATTCTCATATGAGTGACTTTAAATATTTTTGTTTTGCTTCAGAACAACGGGAAAACCAGATGATTATGTTTTGTTTGCAGACAGTTTACGAAAACAGAGCAAATTGGTTTATGGTTAGACCGTGACTTTGAGCTGACTTCAAGTTCGGCCCCAGGATAAAGATAACCGTGGAATACCCAAGCTTTCCTAAGCAGTGAGGATCGTGGCTTCCGAATGAGCAATTTTGGTCAGGAAAGGGGTTATTTAGCTCCTAAAAGTAATTTTTGCTTGGGGTTGGGACTGAGGCAGAGTGGCTGAATGACCGTAGGCCTGGGTGTAGCCAGAGGATCATCAGTAATTACTTCTCAGTTCATTCACTTCTTGGGCTAGGGAATTATTTTGAGTGCAGGATAAGAGGCAATTTTCTGTGTATTTCCCTTCTAATATAATGCCACTGATGATATTATAATTAATAGGTAACATTATGCATGACAGGCACTGTGCTAAGGGTTTTAATGCATTATCTCATTTGGCCATTTCAGAAATACCAAGAGATAGGTGCTGTTGTTTTTTTGTTTTGTTTTGTTTTGTTTTTTGGGGTTTTTTTTTTTTTTTTTTTTTTTGAGAGGGAGTCTCACTCTGTCACCCAGGCTGGGTGCAGTGGTGCAATCTTGGCTCACCACAACCTCCACCTCCTGGGTTCAGTTGATTCTCTTCCCTCCCGAGTAGCTGGGATTACAGGCATGTGCCACCACACCTGGCTACTTTTTGTATTTTTAGTAGAGATGGGGTTACACCATGTTGGCCAGGCTGGTCTTGAACTCCTGACCGTAGGTGATCTACCTGCCTTGGCCTCCCAAAAGTGCTGGGATTACAGGCGTGAGTCGCTGTGCCCCACTTTTTTTTTTTTTTTTTTTGAGATGGAGTCTAGCTCTGTTGCCAGGCTGGAGTATGGTGGCGTGATCTCAGTTCACGGCAACCTCTGCCTTACGGGTTCCAGGGACTCTGCTGCCTCAGCCTCCCAAGTAGCTGGGATTACAGGCACGTGCCGCCAAGCCCAGTTAATTTTTAATTTTTGGATTTTTATTAGAGACAGGGTTTCAACATGTTCGCCAGGATGGTCTTGATCTCCTGACCTCATGATCCACCCACCTTGGCCTCCGAAAGTGCTGGGATTACAAGCGTGAGCCACCGCGCCCGGCCTAGTTTTGTTTTTAAGAGACAGGGTCTTGCTTTGTCACCGAGGCTGGAGTGCAGTGGTGCAAACGTAACTCACTGCAACCCCAACGTCCTGGGCTCAAGGGCTCCTCTCGTTTTAGCCTCTCAAGCTGGGACTAAAGGCGTGTGCTACCATTCTTGGCTAATTTTTTATTTTTTTATAGAGATGGTGTCTCGCTATGTTGCCCAGTCTGGTCTTGAACTCCTGGGCTCAAGTGATCTGCCCGTCTCGGCTTCCCAAAGTGTTGGGATTACAGGCATGAGCCACTGCACCCAGCCATATTTTTATTTTATCTGAGAGAAGATTGAGGTTCAGAACTTAATTGTATACTTCTGGAATCTCCACAGAGAAAAAAAAAAAAGACAAAAATAATTTACTGTAGATGCATAACTACTACGTGGCAGAGCCAGGGATGATGTCTCCACTGCCCCAATTTACCGTCCTGTGTTGTAAAAAGTCATGGAGAAGGTTTTCTGTGGGCAGCTGAGAGATGAGGCGATGGCCGGGCGCGGTGGATCAAGCCTGTAATCCCAGCACTTTGGGAGGCCAAGACGGGCGGATCACAGGTGCCTCCTTCCTGCTTATATTTCTTTGGGGCCTCAGTTTACAAGCAAGTCTGCCTTTGTGGAGATAGATTGGGGTCTGGGATGGAAAGACTTGGGTTTGGGTCTTTTCTCAGCCACTTAGTAGCTACATAAACTCAGCAAGTCACTTAACCTCTGTGACTTCTCATTTCCTTATCTGGAAAATGGGACTAACACTTCCTGCTTCACTGGGTGGTTGAGAGGATCAAATGAGATGGAAGAGGAATTGCTACGTAACACCTAAAGCAAGGCCCAACTGCTAGTTGTGGCTGCTGCTGTTACTTGGATAGAAGAAATGAGGCCCCAGATCATTAGTTCATATCACTTTTTTTTTTTTTTTTTTTAAGAGGGAGTCTCACTCTGTTGCTCGGGCTGGAGGGCATGGCACGATCTCCGCTCTCTGTAACCTCCACCTCCCGGGTTCAAGCAATTCTCCTGCCTCAGTCTCCCGAGTAGCTGGGACTACAGGCACGTGCCATCACGCCTGGCTAATTTTTGTATTTTAGAGACGGGGTTTCACCACATTGGCCAGGCTGGTCTTGTCCTGACCTCAGGCGATTCACCTGCCTTGGCCTCCCAAAGTGCTGGGATTACAGTCTGAGCCACCGCGCCTGGCCCGTATGACAAATATTTATGAAGTGTTTTCCACAGAGTGGTGTGGAATAACCCTGGGTGTGTGCAAGATGAACTGAGCTCAGTCACAATACTTTTTTTTTTCTAATGTTAAGAATTATTGGCTGGGCAGGGTGGCTCATTCCTGTAATCTCAACTTTGGAAGGCAGAGGTGGGAGGATCAGGTGAGCCTAGGAGTTTGAGACCAGCCCGGACAACAAAGTGAGGTCTTGTCTATTAAAAAAATTAGCTGGGCATGGTGGTGTGGACCTGCGATCCCAGCTACTTGAGAGGCTGAGTTGGGAGGATGGCTTGAGCCCTGGGAGGTTGAAGCTGCAGTGAACCTTGATAGTGCCACTGTACTCCATCCCGGGCAACAGAGCGATACCCTGTCTCAAAAAGAAATAAAAAATAATTTATTTTAGGGGGTCTTAATAAAGAACGACCTCCTAAAAGTCCATGATTTTATAGTTCGAATGAGGTGAAATGTGGTATCATGATAAATTTGTTTAAATATGATAAAAAGTTGGTCTAAAGAAAAACACTGAGTCAATAATTATTATTTTATTAAATAATAAAAAATGTTAGTATGATGTGGTTATGACCAGATTGTAAAGATGATCAGTTGCTGAAGTCTGGGGGACAGGCACTGAGCAGAGGCCGTGGTGGGGAACAGGAGCCTGTCTTCATGGGTCTTACTGGCCACTGGGCAGTACAACTCAGATCACACCAACCAACCAGTCACAGTTGTGATGTAGGATGTGACTGTGAACGACATCCCTGCTGCCCCCTTCAGAGAAAGGGCTGCCACTTGCCAGAGAAGGAATGGTGATGCGAGGGACAGCCAGTCCCTAAGTGGAGGTCCCTGGAAGTGGTGAATATCTCAGACCAGAGAAGCCCAGAGCAATTTGGTTACCACCTTGTATGGCTGGTTTTCCAGTGGCTTTACTGGTGACCCCTCGGAGGATAGGGGCTGTAGGAAGTTTGTTATTACTTCCTTATTAGTGATGGCTGCAGTCATCCTATTGTCTCAGAATTTCCCTGGCATGTAAATGCCAGGATGAGGGCTGGGGGTAAGCAGATGCGGGGTGGGGGGGCATTTTGAAAACGAAGCAGTGTCAGCTCCCACAGAAGGTCTAATTTTAAACATGCAAATAATTTTCAGTTCCACTTTTCCTTCTTCCTGTTAGAGGGAAGCTGTCCCCTGTTGCCATTTCTGAAACTTGGGCGGACAATGTCGTTATTGTGTTACAAACGACCTGCGTCTCCAGGGCAGGAGTTGGGTGATATTTTTCCGGATGCCTGTGCCAGGGTCTAGCCCAGTGTTATCTCGTGGTTTCTGAGTAAATGAGTGAGTGAATATTCAAACTTCACATCACTATGGAGCCTATAACACAGTGGTTTTGAATCTTTCTTGAGGGGAAGAGAAGAGGTACAAGACCCTTAGAGAGTGTAGAGAGTGTGTAAAAGGGAAGAATCCTTCCCCAGAAGGGAATGCACATACTTCCAATATTGTATCCAATTTCAGGAGGTTTTTGTTTTTTGAGACATGGTCTCAGTTTGTACCCCAGTGTGGAGTGCAGTGATGTGATCTTGGATCTCGGCTCACTGCTGCCTCCGCCTCCTGGGCTCAAGTGATCCTCCCACCTCAGCCCTCCAAGTAGCTGGGACTATAGGCATGAGCCACCATGCCCAGCTAATTTTCGTATTTTTTGTAGAAATGAGGTTTCACCATGTTGCCCAGACTGGTCTCGACCTCCTGAGGTCAAGCAATCCACTCACCTTGGCCTTCTAAAGTGCTAGGATTACAGGCGTGAGCCACTGTGCCCAGCTTCATAGACTCTTTAAAAACAGTCCATGAAGCCCAGGTTAAAAAACCTCCAATCCGAAATTGTATAAGGTTAGAAAATTACTGGTCCTCTTCAAAGAGAACCACCGTGGGTATCCTTGGTTTCTTTCCAGGAAAAAAAAAAAGAGAAAATTTCTAGGTGATACACACAAATATCTATATTCACCTTTTTTTTGGTACTTTAAAGGTAGCATTATATATATACATTGTTCTCTACATAGCATTTTAATTTATTCAGATATCTTGGAGAGTATTTCCTGCCTGTACCTATAGCTATGCCTTATTCTTATAAATGACTGGCTAGTTTTTTTTTTTTTTTTTGAGATGGAGTCTCACTCTGTCTCCCAGGCTGGAGTGCAGTGGCACGATCTTGGCTCACTGCAACCTCTGTCTCTCGGGTTCAAGGAATTCTCCTGCCTCAACCTCCTGAGTAGCTGGGATTACAGGTACGTGTCACCACACCTGGCTAATTTTTGCATTTTTAGTAGAGACGGGGTTTCACCATGTTGGTCAGGCTGGTCTCGAACTCCTGACCTCAAGTGATCCACCCACCTCGGCCTCCCAAAGTGCTGGGATTACAGATGTGAGTCACCATGGCTGACCATGACTAGTGTTTTGATGTGTGGATTTACTACAATTTATTTGACCATTCTCCTATCAATAGATACTTTAGTTGTTTTAGTACATCTCCCTGTCCTGTCACAAATCATACTTCCTCATGTATCTGGTTGATATTTCTTGTAACCTTCACAAGTGTATCTGTAGAGTAAATTTCTAGTTTCAGGATTACAGGATTGGAAGATGCATGCATTTACAAGTGTGATTGCTGTTGTCAGGTTGTCCTCCAGAAGTGTCACCTCAGTTTGTACCTGCATCCATAGGTTTGGAGAATGTCTGTTTCTCCATACCTTCTCACCTGAAATGAGAATTTTTACATGTGTGCTAGTCTGAAAGGTGAAAAATTGTATCTTGTTTGTTTATTTTTATTTTTTATTTATTTATTTTTTTGAGACGGCGTCTGTCTGTCACCCAGGCTGGAGTACAGTGGTGCGATCTCCGCCTCCCAGGTTCAGGCCATTCTCCTGCTTCAGCCTTCCTAGTAGCTGGGACTTCAGGCGCCCATCACCACGCCCGGCTAATTTTTTATGTTTTTAGTAGAGACAAGGTTTCACCGTGTTAGCCAGGATGGTCTCCATCTCCTGACCTCATGATCCACCCGCCTCGGCCTCCCAAAGTGCTGGGATTACAGGCGTGAGCCACCGTGTCCGGCCATATCTTGTTATTTTTATTTGTATCTTTAATTTTGAGTTAGTTGAGTTTTTTGGTCATTTGCCTGTGCTGCTTCTTTTTTTTCTTGTTTTCTTTCTTTCTTTTTTTTTTTTTTTTGAGATGGGGTTTTGCTCTTGTTGTCCAGGCTGGAGTGCAATGGTGTGATCTTGGCTCACTGCAACCTCCACCTCCCAGGTTCAAGTGATTCTCCTGCCTCAGCTTTCCAAGTAGCTGGGATTACAGGCGTGCGCCACCACGCTCAGCTAATTTTTTGTATTTTTAATAGAGCTGGGATTTGTTCCTTAAGAACCATGTTGGCTAGGCTGGTCTTGAACTCCTGATCTCAGGTGACCCACCTGCCTCGGCCTCCCAAAGTGCTGAGATTATAGGCGTGAGCCACTGTGCCCGGCCCCATTTTTTGTTTTTTGGTTAACTCCCTGTTCATTAAAAAACAAACAAAAAAAACACTGTATCTATAGATACAGAGATATAGATATAATCTTTGTTTTTAATTTGTATAAGCTCTTTGGAAATTAGTCCTTTGATTGTCATTTGTATTGCAAACACATTTCCCCTCCCGATTATTTTAGATGTAGCCCTTGTTCCTCAGGAACTCAGAGATCAATAAGACCCTAGGGTGGTGAAGAGAGCATAGAATTTGGAAGAGAACTCCTTGGTTGGAGTCTTGGCTCTACCACCTCATTAGCTGTGTGATCGTGGACAGGTATCTTGACCTTTCTGATCCTTGCTGTTCATATTCCAAAAATGCTAATAATAGGAGTACCTCTGACACAGGGTAGTTGGAGAAGTTAAGTGTGATCATATTATGCTAAAATTCCTTGTAAATGGATATGGAAACATAAAGACAGCATTTTACAAAATACCACGAGGTATTCCCTTTACTGAAGAGTTAGATCAGAAGAGTATTTCTGATCGTGCCACTGCATTCCAGCCTGGGCAACAGAGTGAGGCTCCATCTCAAAAAAAAAAACTAACCAAAAAACACTAGCCAGTCATCTATAAGAATGAGTTACAGCTGTAGGTGCAGGCGGGAAATACTCTCCAAGATATCTGAATAAATTAAAAGGCTATGTAGAGAACAATGTATATATAATGTTACCTTTAAAGTAACAAAAAAAGGTGAATATAGATACTTGTGTATCAGAAGAGAGAGGTATTCCATTTACTGAAGAGTTAGGGCAAAGGCCATAACATCATAATTATCAATAATTATGAATTGTCAAAATTATGCCATGAAACCTCTTTTTTTTGAGATGGAGTCTCGCTTTGTCGCCCAGGCTGGATTGCAGTGGCATGATCTTGGCTCACTGCAACCTTTGCCTCTGAGGTTCAAGCGATTCTCCTGCCTCAGCCTGGGGTTACAAGTGTGCGCCACCATGCCTGGCTAATTTTTGTAGTTTTAGTAGAGACAGTGTTTCATCATGTTGGCCAGGCTGGTCTTGAACTCCTGACCTCAAGTGATCTGCCTGCCTTGGCCTCCCAAAGTGTTGGGATTACAGGCATGAGCCACCGCACCCAGCCCCATGAAACCTCTTAAATTGGGTTTGAGATTAAATCCACGATGGATTGTGTGTATTACAGATACACACACAGACACACACAAATGTATTAAAATGTATAATAGGAAGCAGTGGAACTTCCCTGATAGCACAATTTAAATATTTCCTTTTTGACAAATGTGCATAGTTGAATAAATTAAGTGACCACCAGACGTGACTGAAGAGTGGCCAGTGGCTCTTCCTAGCCCCAAAGGAACACGGGGATATTGACTGTGTCCCTTTAAAAAAAATACCATAGAGCTCTGTTTGCATTGGTTTGAGCATTTCTCTTTATCTTGTGACCTGGCCAGCTCTGGCTATGGCTGCCTCCTGTCTCTCAGTACATTTTCTGTGGGGTCAAGAGGAGTTATTTTAAGCCACCAATGGGAAAGTTTAAAGACATAATCCTTGGCTGTAATTGCGGGAGATGGGAGGCTGAGAGACTGTGCCGACTTGCCACCTGTTTCCACGGCAGCAAGGTGATTGTGCATTTCCTGCTGCTGGCCGAGGCGCCAGCGCATTTTCATGTCATTGTGTCACGGGGAAGTTTTCCTGTCTCACTGAGAGCACACCAGGCTCGTGGTCTTGTTCCTGTGGCCAGGACATGGAGAACTATGGCGAGATTGTTCTGGGTGTGAAGGGAAATTGCTGGCCAGTGCTTTACGCACGGGCTTTGGAGTCAGACGCAGCTTCTCCACCTACCTCTGTGACCTTGGGCCCATCCTTCTAATGCTTGGAGTCTCTTCTATCCTCATCTGTTTAATGGGGACAACAAGAATCCCTACTTTATAGGATTGCTGTGGAAGATTAAATGAATCTGCATGACAAATGCTTAGCATGAAAAAAACCCCTCAACAGATATTTTTTTTTGAGGCAGAGTCTCGCTTTGTCGCCCAGGCTGGAGTGCGGTGGCGCGATTTCGGCTCACTGCAAGCTCCGCCTCCTGGGTTCACACCATTCTCCTGCCTCAGCCTCCCAGTAGCTGGGACTGCAGGCGCCCGCCACCACGCCTGGCTAATTTTTTTTTTGTATTTTCAGTAGAGATGGGGTTTCACCGTGTTAGCCAGGATGGTCTCGATCTTCTGACCTCGTGATCCACCCGCCTCGGCCTCCCAAAGTGCTGGGATTACAGGCGTGAGCCACCGCGCCCGGCCTCCCTCAACAGATATTGGCTGCTGTTTTATTATCTTGTTTTGCTAAGACACTGGCATAATTTACAATTTAAAAAATTAAAAAAAAAATTTTAACCTTATACTATAGTTTACAAGGCCCTTTCACATATATGAGCTTGTTCAATCCTCACAACATCCTTGAGTTTGTCATCGTTATTCCCGTTAAAAAAGGTATGACTCGGCCGGGCGCGGTGGCTCACGCCTGTAATCCCAGCACTTTGGGAGGCCGAGGTGGGCGGATCACAAGGTCAGGAGATCGAGACCATGGTGAAACCCCGTCTCTACTAAAAATAGAAAAAATTAGCCGGGCGCGGTGGTGGGCGCCTGTAGTCCCAGCTACTCGGGAGGCTGAGGCAGGAGAATGGCGTGAACCCGGGAGGCGGAGCTTGCAGTGAGCCGAGATTGTGCTACTGCACTCCAGCCTGGGCGACAGAGCGAGACTCCGTCTCAAAAAAAAAAAAAAAAAAAAAGGTATGACTCAGAGTGGCTATAATTGACTTGTCCAATTCAGGTGTCATCTGTCTTTTGCACAATAATAATAGTGTACATTCATAGTATAGGCCACCTCTTTTTTTTTTTTTTTTTTTTGGAGACAGAGTCTTACCCTGTTGCTCAGGCTGAAGTGCAGTGGTGCGATCTCAGCTCACTGCAACCTCTGCCTTCTGGGTTCAAGCTATTCTTGTGCCTCAGCCTCCTGAGTAACTGGCATTACAGGTGCCCGCCCACCACGCCTGGCTAATTTTTGTATTTTTAGTAGAGATGGGGTTTCACCATGTTGGCCAGGCTGGTCTGGAACTCCTGACCTCGTGGTCTGCCCGCCTTGGCCTCCCAAAGTGCTGGGATTACAGGCATGAGCCACCGTGCCCAAGTATAGGCCACTTTTAAGAATTACTCAGAGTTAGCTTTTAAGAGGCGAATCAGTGGAGTCCTCCAGTTTGGTTCACACATAATTATTAGGTTGAACCGTATAAAATTACTGTTTTTGGTCCTGTGAATATTAGTATTTGTATATGGTTCCAATCTAATATGTTCCAGAAAGTACACACTTAAAGTGAAGTTTGGGAAACCAAATCATAGACTTACATACTCTAAGGCGGTGTATTTGAAACTGTGGGATGTAAAATCCATTTAGTGAGTTATGACCAGCATTAAGAAAATGTTAGAATATCAGAGTTTGCTGGTAAGTATTGTAAAAATATCGGAGTTTGCTGGTGAGTATTGTGTCATAAAACTCATTTCAGGCCGGGCGCGGTGGCTCAAGCCTGTAATCCCAGCACTTTGGGAGGCCGAGACGGGCGGATCACGAGGTCAGGAGATCGAGACCATCCTGGCTAACACGGTGAAACCCCGTCTCTACTAAAAAATACAAAAAACTAGCCGGGCGCCGTGGCGGGCGCCTGTAGTCCCAGCTACTCGGAGGCTGAGACAGGAGAATGGCGTGAACCTGGGAGGCGGAGCTTGCAGTGAGCCGAGATCGAGATCGCGCCACTGCACTCCAGCCTGGGTGACACAGCGCGAGACTCCGTCTCAAAAAAAAAAAACAAAAAAAAACTCATTTCAGTTATATATGTGCGCGCGCGTGTGTGTGGTGTGTATGTGTACTAAATTGCATATAAAATGAATTTCTTATCGTGGGTTCAGCTGTCGCCAGAAAACACTGGAAGTCACTGTTCCAGGGAAGGGAATGGTGGAAAATGCCTGGTGGGGGATGGAGGTGGATTGTTTCCAGAGACAGTAAAAAAACCAGTATAAAGTCCCTAGTTATGCATTGTCAGTGCCTCTGTGTGTAGCTGGAAACCATCCTGCAGCAGGTGGTGCAGGAAGAACCATTCTCGAGAGGTACTTCAGGAAGGGAAGTGGGCCGACTGAAAGCTTTGGAGGCCTGCCTTTAAATAGCTGCTTTTCTGGAAACTTCAGGCGACCAGCCTAGTGAACAAGCTATGGGTCAGAGTTGTGTTTTCCTTGGGTAAATGGGTTTGGTAGAGAGCTAGCACTACTGCATTTGTAGTTTATTTGTTTTCTTTTTGAGGTGAGTCTCACTCTGTCACCCAGGCTGGGTTGCAGTGTTGTGATATCGGCTCCCTGCAGCCTCCACCTCCCGGGTTCAAGTGATTCTCCTGCTTCAGCCTCCCGAGAAGCTGGGATTACAGATGTGCACCACCACACCCAGCTAGTTTTTGTATTTTTAGTGGAGACGGGGTTTCATCATATTGGCCAGGCTGGTCTTGAACTCCTGACCTCAAGTGATCCTCCCACCTTGGCCTCCCAAAGTACTGGGGTTATAGGGGTGAGCCACTGTGTCCGGCCTGCATCTATAGTTTAAATGAGAACTTAATGACCACCATCTAATAGCTGAGGCTCTGAGAGGGAGGTCTGAATAGTGGGTGACTCAGCTCAGCCCTGCCTGACCTCTAGGCTCTGCTGTCTCTAGGCTCCAACACTGATTTGCATGGGCCTGAATGAACCTTCTGGAGATTGTTAGCCCAACTGGCTGAAAAATCCTGATCCCCAGGTTAATTCAACTGCCATGAATCAGTTCATCTTTTTTTTTTTTTTTTTTTTGAGAGGGAGTCTTGCTCTGTTGCCCAGGCTGGAGAGCAGTGAAGGGATCTCGGTCCCCCTGGGTTCAAGCAGTTCTGCCTCAGCCTCCCAAGTAGCTGGGACTATAGGTGCAGGCTGCCGCACGTGGCTAATTTTTTGTATTTTAGTAGAAACGGGGTTTCACCATGTTGTCCAGGCTGGTCGCCAACTCCTGAGCTCAGGCAGTCTGCCCGCCTTAGCCTCCCAAAGTGCTGGAATTACAGGCGTGAGCCACTGCACCCGGCCATTTTTTAAAAATATAAGATTGAAAATACACATAAATAAAAAAAAGCAAAATTACCTGTAATCTCCTCTCGCCCAAGTTAACTCCTGGTACCTTTTTGGTGGGAGATCCTTGTCTTTTTAAATGCATGTTCTGTCTGTCTGTTTATGCTACAATAGGATAACCTCCTACATGTGCTTTGTAACTTACATCTTTTATTTTTTAATAGTTGAGGTGGGCCGGGCGTGGTGGCTCATACCTGTAATCCCAGCACCCTGGGAGGCCGAGGCAGGCGGATCACCTGTGCTCAGGAGTTAGAGACCACCCTGGGCAACATGGTGAAACCCTGTCTCTACTAAAATACAAAAAATTAGTGGTGGCACACGCCTGTAGTCCCAGCTACTTGGGAGGCTGAGGCACGAGAATCGCTGGAGCCCTGGAGGCGGAGATTGCTTGAGTCCTGGAGGCAGGAGTGAACCGAGATTGTGCCACTGAACTTCAGCTTGGGCTGCAGAGTGAGATTCTGTCTCTAAATAGATAAATAAATAAATAAAATAAAAAAAAAATTGAGGTGGATGTCTCCCTAGGGCTACCCCAGGAAGCCACAGGATAAAAAGGAGGCATCTTGCTGGAGGGTCACTGTTACTCAGTAGAAATTATTTTGTAATGTGTTTCGAAAGCAAACAACCATGGACATATTATGGACTAGATACCACATTTGCATCAGGATTTTTTTTCAACCAGTACAGTACGCAACCAAGAAATCTCTACCCCGCAGACTCTGGGGGTGCGAGCGCGCTCCTTGCTATTCTCAGGGTCAGTGTATGGCAATCTGTGAAGGACTGACAGTGTATTACAAGCATTTCCCCCTGCCAGTAAGTGTTCTTCTTTTGTATAACTGTTAGCTGTTGCATCCATTCCATTATGTGGAGGTACCTTAATTTATCTAATAAGTCCCGTGATTAGTCTTCTAGTTTGTTTCCAAAATTTTTTTTTTGCCATGATAGGCCCTATTCAGTTGACTTTGTGATTAGATCTCTGAACACATCATCTGGTGATTGCCTTAAGATAAATTGAATAATAAAAGTCACAATAGTAGCTACCGTCAGTTGAATATTTATCATGAACTGTTGTCAGCACATTGTACATATTAACTCATTTAATCCTGTGACGCAGATACAGGGAAGGAAACTGAGGCTCAGAACCTCTGCCAGCTAGTTGTGGGCTTCCTTTGAGGCACAAGGGAGCTGGATGGGAGGGTCTCCATAGGCCAGGGAGTGTCTGAGTATCCAGGAAGGACAGACAGCTGGACTTGGGCCAGTCTCACAGGTGGGAAGGCCATCTTCCTGTGAGGATGGGTGACTTGTTGACCTTGGATGCTCAGAGCCCTAATGCAGCAGGAGTGAAATGATTCCCAAAGCCACAGAAAACAAGAGTATCTTTGTCTTGCATTTTAGATCCTGGAGCTGTAAGGTGGTAAGAAGGCTGTCTGACCCAGATTAAGTGATATCATGGTATCATGTTGGGGTGTGAGCCCTCCTGTTGTAAATTATTTGGGATTTCATAGAGATTGAAGTCACATGTGGATGACATAACTTCAAGATGTCCCATTAGAAGAGGAACATGGGGGCCAGGCACAGTGGCTCGTGCCTGTAGTCCCAGCACTTTGAAAGGAGGCTGAGGTGAGTGGATCACGAGGTCAGGAGTTCGGGACCAGCCTAACTACCATGGTGAAACCTGTCTCTACTAAAAATACAAAAATTAACAGGGTGTGGTGGCGCGCGCCTGTAATCCCAGCTACTTGGGAGGCTGAGGCAGGAGAAGCGCTTGAGCCCGGGAGGCAGAGGTCGTGGTAAGCCGAGATCACGCCGTTGCACTCCAGCCTGGGCAACAAGAATGAAACTTCGTCTCAAAAAAAAAAAAAAAAAAAAAGAAAAGAGGAACATGAGAAAGGGCATGTGCTTTGGTGTCAGCAGAAGCATGTGTCCAGTTCCATGCTCTTCCCCTATAGCTGTGTGACCCTGCTATCTGCCTTGATTTGAGCCTCTCAGAATCTGTTACTGCATCTGGAAAATGGGTAGTAACAACCAGGCCATGTGTTACTAGGTTTAAATGGGGGGAAGGCATGTAAGGCACTCAGTCCAGATCATGGCACTTAGTAGGCCTGAGCACATTTGCTCTCACCTCAGCCCTCCTTGTTCACACGACATCTCCTGACTTTGGGGCTGCAGAGTGATGCAGAGCACTGGCCAGTGTTGCCATGTGCCCAGGGTGCAGGGAGACCTGTCCTGAAGGTGTTCAAACAACTTCTGTCAGCCTCAGTGCCAGGGACTATTGTTGCGTAGAGCAGTCGCCAAATCCTATGGTGTGAAGAGAAATCGTTGGAGATGGGGGTGCGGGAGTGGAAGCTCTTATTTAAGAGGACGTGTTGTGGAGTAAGACTCGGACCCTCAGCTTCTATCTGGCCACAGAGTTTGGGACCAGCCTTTTGATGTCTTTTGGAAGATGCACATAGAATGCTTAGCCTTTGCTCTTCCCTGGAATTTGACTTAGGCCTTGCACCTATCCCACCATGTGGTTGGGGTGAGTGACGACAACTTCTTTTCCTCCAGAACATGGTTTCTCGGTCTCAGCCCTATTAACATTTTGGGCTGGATAACTTGCTGTTTTGGGAGGTTGTCCTATGTGCACCATACGGTGTCCTGCGGCCTCCCTGGCCTCTGCCTGCTAGGTGCCAGTAGCGCCCCTCCCCCACAGACAAAAATGTCTCCAGATATTGGCAGATGTCCCCTAAAGAGCCAACTGCCCTTGCTGTAGGTAATACTTGCTTTGAAGTACTGATGCAGATGGCCTGTGCCCTGGCAGTCTCACTAGATGGGACTGGCTGTCCTCTCATTCTCATGGAATCAGCCTTATGCTGGTAGCGGATTTTCTCCCCGTGGGACCGTAGGTCTAAACTAACAAGGTTTACACATGCGACAAACATCCAGGTTGCCAGAGCTCAAAAGAGGGTTCACATCGACTCCCCTCTCATTCACTGAGTCCTTTTTTGGGATGCTGTGGCGGAGTTTGTGCTGCAGTCTGGGCACCTAGGTGTTGAGTTCCTTCCTAGTGTTTTCAGCCTCATCTTCCTCCTCAGCCCTACTCTGTAAAAAGGGAGTAGCTGATACTTTGCCCGTCTAGGTGGGAAAGGAACCCCGTGTTAAGGTGATTGATGGTGTGGTGCTAAGCTGTGCTGCAAGGGCTGTGAAGTTGAGGGAAAGGCTTACCTTTTATTAGGAGCTTTGAGGCCAAGTTCCTTCCACACAAGAGATATGCCCTGTCAAAGGGAGATCCCGTTACAAAGAGATTCACTGCCAAGTTCCCCCTCCCACCAGCTCCCTGGAGCAATTTTCAGCTTTTAGAGTGTGGAGAGGCCTCAGGGCGTAAAACGAGAGAGACTACCTTCCAGCCAGTGACATTGAGAATAGCAGGAAAGAGGCAGGAGAAGAAACTGACCTCAAGGGTGATGCCAGCCAGGGGTGAATGGAGCGAGGTAGGATTTGCTTTCTGAAAACTGGGATGTGCACATGACTTACCAAGAATATTTCACTTTGTGAGGCCAAAAAACAGCTCCTAGCACAGTGTAGAGTAGACTTGGTCAGAACTTCAATCCTTGATTTTTTTTTTTTTAACCCAGATTTCATCAGGTTTTTCTGAGACATCCACTGGACTGTCATATACTGTGTGCTGGGCTCTCATTTTATCCTTACAATTATTATGTTCATTTTAAAGACATCACGTTAGCTAGATCAGTAGGGTGACTACAGTTTACAGTAATCTACTGTATATTTCAAAATAGCTAGAAGAGAACGGTTTGGTTCTAGCATAAAGCAAAGACAAATATTTACGGTGATACGTATCCCAAGTACATTGATTTGATCTTTACAAATTGTGTGAAAGTATTAAATTACCACATGGGCCCCGAAACTGTGTTCTTGAAAAAATTATCACGCCCATTTTAGAGATGAGGCACAGAGAGGTGGAGGGACTTGCCCAGAGCCAGGTATGTGGTTCTCCTGTCTGTAATCTCGCTTCTATTGCTTTGTGTTCAGCAGCAACTTAGTAGCTTTCAAAGCTTGAATTTTCTTGTGTGCCAAATGGGGATAATAAATACCTTAGAGGACTGTGATCAAGATTCCATGAAAAAATGTATGCAGTGCCCCCGGCAAGGTGCCTGGCATACAGAAAGTGCTCTGTACACACCAGCTGCTGTCATTATTATTGTTTCAGCTACCAGTGATCATAAAGGACGCCTGCTTGGATGAGCTTTTCCAGGAATATGGACAGGTCTGCCCTGATCTAATTGAGTAATCTATCTCAGGCCCTATTCGGTAAATACATGCTGGAGGTGCAGCTGCCAGGGAAGGGAGGGATGTTACCTAGAGAGGACAAAGAGTCTGAAGTTCAGGAAATACAGCAAGAGCCTTCCTCAGGGATGAAACATGTGACCTTATGGTCTGACTAGCCTCAAGCCAGCTGAGCTCATTGCCGTGCAACTTGGTAGTTAATGATTGCTAGTAGAAAGTTTAAGAGGATCATCCCCTCAAAGAATGTCAGAGTTGGAAAATACCTTGGGGACATTAGGCTAGGAAAGACAAATGGGTTCCAGTCTGTGTCCATCTTCAGATGATTGATAGTGAGTGACTGCTTGGGCCCTGTGTAGAAGGGATTCTCAGATCACTTGGGATGTCCTGGCTCAGCAGAAGGCTATGCTGGGATCAATTAGTGATGTCTGCCATGGCCGCAAGAGAGGCAAGGAGTGGCACATACGCTGTTTATTTGTTGTCTTTGGCTGCAGCTGAGGACACTGAGGACCAAGACTTGCTTGCTCACTGGACGATCACCCAAGTCATTAAACCACAAAAATGTCTTTTGGGAGGAATCTGTTAAGAATGTCTGATTATAGAGTTGCATCTTTGAGCAAAGTAGTTTTTGCTTGATTGTCTTCAGTAAGGAGGAACTGTCTTCAAAGAGCACACTCTGTCTTTTGGCAGTTCTCCCAGTTAGAACTTAGACCACTGAGGTAGAAAGGCCTTAGAAGCCCCTTTAAGTGGGCTCTTCTCAAATGGTGCTGCACCTGAGAAGCTTTTAGAAAATACCAATTGGAGGCTCCATCCCCAGACCAGTGGATTCTGGATATCTGGGTGGATGGACACACCTCGCCCCTGTTGGTATTTTATTTTCCAAGCTCCTCATGTGTTGTTAATATGTAGCCAGGGTTGGGAACCACTGAGACTAAAACTCTTTGGAAACAGAGACCCAGAAAGGGAGAACATGATTGTCTACGGTTATGTTGGGCTAGTGGCACAAGGAGAAGGAAAACTAGGGGTAAAAAGGCCTTTAGCAAATGCCACCCATATGCTAGTCTCTTTTACTTTCATGCTGAGATTCTTCTTCTTCTTCTTTTTTTTTTGAGACAGAATCTCGCTCTGTCAACCAGGCTGGAGTACAGTGGTGCGATCTTGGCTCACTTCAACCTCCACCTTCCGGGCTCAAGTGATTATCTTGCCTCAGCCTCCTGAGTATCTGGGACTACAGGCTTGTGCCACCACACATGGCTAAATTTTTTGTATTTTCAGTAGAGATGGGGTTTCACCATGTTGGCCAGGCTGGTCTTGTACTCCTGACCTCAGGTGATCTGCCTGCCTCGGCCTCCCAAAGTGCTGGTATGCCCGGCCCTTTTTTTTTTTTTTTGAGATAGGGTCTTGTTCTGTTGCCCAGGCTGGAGTGCAGTGGTATGATCACAGCTCATTGCAGCCATGATTTCCTGGGCTCAAGAGATCCTCCCACCTTACCCTCTTGAGTAGCTGGGACTACAGGTGTGTACCACCTCTCCTGGGTAATTTTTAAATATATATATATATATTTTGTAGAGATGGAGGTCTCACTTTGTTGCCACAGCTGGTCTCCAACTCCTGGGCTCAAGCAATCCTCCTGCCTTGGCCTCCCAAAGTGCTAGGATTATAGGTGCAAGCCACCTCTCCTGGCTTGCTTCTTTCCCGTAAATTGAGTTGTGTTATTCCACCGCTTAAAAGCCTACATGGCTTCATATCGCTCTTAGTATAAACCCAAACAGTGGCCTGCAAGACTCTGAACCTTAGATCGGGATGATCAGACCCCTTCCTCCCCTCTACCCTCCGATCTCATCCTGGCTACCCACTCCCTGTTCACAGACTGTAGTCACCTGGCTCTAGTACAACGGACACTTGAACTGCCCCGCCCCTCTCCCTGGGGCCTGGTACTATCCTCCTCGCTCCTTCTTATCACTTAGGCCCCTCTATCCCATCATCCTTCATTTCCTCCCATCCTTATCACCTACTCGTTTCTGTCTGTCTCCCCACCTCTTGGATTATGAGTTCAAGGGGGGTGGGACCCTGTATGTCTGATATCCTCATGTGTAGGACAGAGCGTGCCTCAAAAGCATGCTTGCTTAGTGAATGAATTGAAAGAACCTTCCTGACATGGCGCTGGTATTATGTGCAGGGAGCTGGTCTTATCCATAGGTTACAACGGACTGGACTTCCTCTTCCAGTCCCGTATCACTTTTTTTTTTTTTTTTTTTTTTTAAATTTTGAGACAGAGTCTCACTCTGTCGCCCAGGCTCGAGTGCAGTGGTATGATCTTGGCTTACTGCAACCTCTGCCTCCCGGGTTCAAGCAGTTCTCGTGCGTCAGCCTCCCCAGTAGCTGGGACTACAGGCGCGTGCCATTACATCTAGCTAATTTTTGTGTTTTTGTAGAAATGAGGTTTCGCCTTGTTTGCCAGGATGGTCTTGAACTCCTGGACTTAAGTGATCTGCCTGCCTGTAATCCCAAAGTGGTGGGATTACAGGCGAGAGCCATTGTACCTGGCCCCATATCACTTCTTATCTCATAATATTCTTACCTTTTGCAGTGACAGCCATAAATTGTGTGTGCGTGTGTGTGTTTGGGGTGGAGATCATAATAATCCTGCAGGTGGGGTTTAGCTTGCTCTGATAAAAAGAGCACAGATCCTTTGATTTGGGTTTGAATCACAGCATTGCTTCTTACTAAGCTGTGTGATCTTTGGACGTTACTAACCTCTGTGAGGTTGTTTTTCTTGGCTGTAAAATGTAAGCACAATACTAATAAGTAAGTGACAGATGCTGTGCTTGTGCCAGACACTGTACCCAGTGCTTTGTGTGTATTGGCTTAGTGAATCCTCATGACACCCTAATGAGGTAGGTCTCTTCTCTTTTTGCTTTCATTTTACAGGAGAGGAAAGTGAGATGCAGAGAAGCTAAGCAACCAGCCTGAGGCCACACAGCCAATCAGTTGAGAGTCAGAGTTCAAGCCTAGGCAGCTTGGTGCTGGAGTCAGAGTGTTAGGTTGGACTTTATGAAATCATGCCCACAGGCGCCGGAACAGGGAGTGGTGCAGAGATACTTGGTAAACCGTTAGTTACCCCTCCCCCTTTGACATTTACTGTCCTGGTGACATTTAAGTTTTCTGACTTTTGTTATTCAAGTTGGTGACAAAAGTACCCATTTCCTGCCTGCTCACTTCCAAACACAGCTTCTGTTGACGAGAACTAAGGGAGCACAACTTTCAGGCCAGAGGTGTGCATGGTGTTTTGGGCCTTGGTGCTCAGGAAGTGTGGGCACTCCCTTAAATTTTTTTAATGGGCAAACGAGTACATTTTCCCATTTAAAATGTTTTTTTTTTTTTGAGATGGAGTCTCGCTCTGTCACCCAGGCTGGAGTGTGGTGGCGCCATCTCGGCTTGCTGCAACCTCAGCTTCCCAGGTTCAAGTGATTCTCGTGCCTCAGCCTCTCGAGTAGCTGGGATTATAGGAGCCTGCTGCCACACCTGACTAATTTTTGTATTTTTAGTAGGGGGTTTCACCATGTCGGCCAGGATGGTCTGGAACTCCTGACCTCAAGTGATCTGCCCACCTCAGCCTCCCAAAATGCTGGGTTTACAGGCATGAGCCACCATGCCTGGCCTCACTTCCTTAAATTTTTAAAATGGGTAAATGAGTGTATTTTCCTATTTAAAACATTTTCTGCTTCAAATCCTTATTGAGCACTTACTTTGTGCTAGGCATTGTGACTATGGTCAGTACAAAAACCCCAAGAAAACAAAAAAACAAAAACAGTAATTCACTGTCCTGTCACCCCTAACTCATCAATCCTTTGCTTTTCCATAACTGGTTACCTGGGTGCTTTTCTTCTTTGGGATTATTTTTTATTGGAAATGCAGATTTGTGGCTGTGATGGGCCTGAGGTCAGGTCACCTTGCTGAGGTGAGTTTTCAGGGCGGGTTTGCCCTGTTTTGATAAACAGAAGAAGCAGCAGCCAGAGCTGCATTGCACGTGGCTGCTTTAGTTGGGGCAGGCAGGCCTCAGTGTTTATGTGATACTGAGCAGCTTCAAAATGAGCTTGGTCATTTAAAAAAATTTATTTTTTCCTAGTTAGGTAACAGTGGTATAACAACATTAAAAGAAATGTAGAAACTAGAGAAAGGAGAAAAAAAAAAAGCCCTTTATCCCCCCATCACAAAAATATTATAATTTCCAAGTAGTTACAAGTACGATTTATTCCAGGTGGCTTCTTGTTTAAAATAATTATAATCACAGAGCAGGGACAGTTTCAGATCCTTTAATGCTGAAAGGCTAAATAAAGAGAACTTTTTATTTTTTCCATGTTAATACATGGATAACATAAACCATGATGTTTAATAGCTACAGACTACTGCATGAAGTGGATGTACTATAATTCATTTAGCCTTTTTCGTATTTAGAGATTTAGGCAGTAGCGATTTTTTCACCATTACAAGTGGTGCAAGGACCAGTATCTTCATGAATGCAGCATTTTCTGTGAAGCAGAAATTCTTCAGGATTAATTTCCAGATACCTTTCTGATATTAGACACATACCTCTTGCTTAATAACGTTCCAAAAGGAATTCGTTGCTTACACTGCTGTTACAAGATATGCGATTGCCTGTTTCATTATCTCCATCCCAGCACTGGGTATTATCATTTAAAAGCAAAGATTTTAAATTGATTTATTTGGTTATTTATGTGAGACAGAGTTTTGCTTGTCTCCCAGGCTGGAGTGCTGTGGCACGATCTTGGTTCACTGCAACGTCCGCCTCCCAGGTTCAAGCGATTCTCCTGCCTCAGTCTTCCGAATAGCTAGGATTATAGGTGCCCGCCACCCACGCCCAGCTAATTTTTGTATTTTTAGTAAAGATGGAGTTTCATCATGTTGTCCAGACTGGTCTCGAGCTCCTGACCTCAGATGATCCACCAGCCTTGGCTCCTCAAAGTGCTGGGATTACTGGCGTGAGCCACCGCACCCAGCCAAGATTTTAAATTTAATATTTGCATTTGCACACATGCTAACTGGGCTGCATGGTGGCTGCCTCACACCACTTTTTGTCCGTGTGACTCACATAGTGCCTGTTTTCTGTGATCCTTTTTTAAAAAAACAATTTCATTTTTTTAATGCTCAGGGAAAATGTCAAATAATCGCTGATGTTTTGTACTGAAATCTGCCCTTGTCTGGTGGTACCCGGAAAAACTCTTAACTGTAGCCAGAAACCAGCTGAGCCTAGTTGTGTATAACCTGACTGCAGAGGTCGTCAGGTGCACTCATTTTATTTTTAGAGCTACATTTTAGCTGTAATGTGATTGTTGGATGAACACTTGCAGAATGAAATATGACTGACACCTACTAGCTGTCTACACATTCCTGGTTATATCTTAGGAAGGTGGTGTGTGCTAGCACCTTGGGAAGAGAATGTTGAGTTCAAATCCTAACTTTGCCTCTTGCACCAATACCTTGATCACATTCCTCCCCCTGCTTTCTCCCTACCCTTTCTTCACTTCACACCTTAGTTTCTTTACTTGTAAATTGGGTTGATAGTGGGCCGCTGTCAGAATTAAGGACATCGTTTGGTCAAGGATTTTGCATACAGGAAGTCATAGGTGACAGCTGTTGTTACTGTTGTCCTGAGGAGTGGGGACAGGAGAGGAGGAAAACAGGCTAGTCCAGGTATCTTTCCTTTTTTTTTTTTTTTTTTTTTTTGAGACGGAGTCTTGCTCTGTAGCCCGGGCTGGAGTGCAGTGGCCGGATCTCAGCTCACTGCAAGCTCCGCCTCCCGGGTTTGCGCCATTCTCCTGCCTCAGCCTCCGGAGTAGCTCGGACTACAGGCGCCCGCCACCTCGCCCGGCTAGTTTTTTGTATTTTTAGTAGAGACGGGGTTTCACTGTGTTAGCCAGGATGGTCTCGATCTCCTGACCTCGTGATCCGCCCGTCTCGGCCTCCCAAAGTGCTGGGATTACAGGCTTGAGCCACCGCGCCCGGCCTCCAGGTATCTTTCCTTAAAGGAGGCTCCAGCTTAGTTGGGGAGATAGATGGGCTGGTCAGAGAGTTTCAAGTCACAGGCCGTACAGGCCTCAAAGGAACAACCAGGACTTGAGACAAGAATCAGGCCAAGTGAGTAACTGTTGCTGCTGTGGGGGTGAATGTTAGGAGCCCAGGACTGCAGTGGGGAAGACTCATTTGGGGTACAGTGAGGGGTCTTGCTGGGCAAATGCAGGGTGTTTGTGGCAAGGTAGGCTGGGGCTGGACTTGGAGGATGCCTGAGTGATTTAGACTCTATCTTGTAGAGCATGAGGTTTCACGGGAGGATTTTCTTTTCATGTTGTAAATATTAATCATTTTATTGTTTTGTTGTATTTTTGATGGCAATATAAAAAATACCAGCTTTGTTGATGTATAATTCACATACAGTAAAATTCACCCATTTAAAAAGTATACAGTTCACAGTTGGGCGCAGTGGCTCACGCCTGTAATCCCAGCACTTTGGGAGGCTGAGGGGTGGATCACTTGAGGTCAGGAGTTCAAGATCAGCATGGCCAACATGGTGAAACCCCATCTCTACTAAAAATACAAAAATTAGCCGGGCGTGGTGGCGCATGCCTGTAATCCCACCTGCTTGGGAGGCTGTGGCTGGAGAATCGCTTGAGTCTGGGAGGTGGAGGTTGCAGTGAGCAGAGTTCAGGCCACTGCACTCCAGCCTGGACAACAGAGTGAGACTCCATATTAAAAAAAAGAAACAAAAAACCCATACAGTTCAGTTGTTTTTAGTATATTCAGAATTGTGCAACCATCACTGCTGTCTAGTTCCAGAATATTTTCATTACTCACAAAAGAAACCCCATGCCCACGAGTGCTCACTGCTGATTTCTCCCTCCCCCATCTCCTGGCAACCACCAATTTGCTTTCTGTTTCTGTGATTTTACCTGCTCTGTGTATTTCATGTGAGTAGAATCATACACTGTGTGTCCTTTTGATTCTGGCTATTTCACCTAGCATAATGTTTTCAAGGTCCGTCCATCTTGGAGCAGGTATCACTGCTTTGTTCTTTTTTTATGGCTGAATGATATTTCATCACAGAGAGATACCATGTGTGTTTATCCTTTTATGAGTTGATGGTCAATTGGGTCATTTCTACTTTATAGCTATTGTGAGTGACACTGCTATGAACATTTGTCTACCAGTGTTTGTGTGGCCACGGGTTTTCAGTGTAGGAGGATTTTGAACTGGGGAGTGGTGTTTGGAGCCTTCGGGCGGGGTGGGCTGTGAGGAGCCTGTGTGTGTGTCTGCCCTTACTGGGCCCGGTTTAGAGCAAGCTTTATCTACTTCCTTTCTTTTAAGGGACTCTCTGAGACAGGGTTATTATCCCTTTTTTACAGATGAGGGCACTCAGGCTCAGTGAGGTTAAGTAAGCTCCACAGCTAGGCAATGGCAGATCACAGCCCTGTCCGGCTCTTAGCCAGCTTGCAGCCACCTGCCCCTGCTGGGCCAAGTGACTGCAGTGGTTTTGGCTGGGAGGGGCCCAGAGACTGTGTGGTGCTGGAGAGAGGCAGCAGGCTGGACCTGGATGGGATAGGGTGAGTGGTTGTGGGATAAGAGGAGATGTTTCAGAGGCAGCACCCACAGGACCGCTGTGAAGATGTGATGGGAGAAAGAAGACTTGGAATTAGGAGAGTGGGTTGGACTCTTGGTGTGGCCTGTGTGACCTTGGGCTGATCTTGTCTCTTTTGAGCATCACTTTCCTCATCTGGAACCTGGGGCTCTTCTGGCTTCCTGCCTCTCTCACGGGTGACTGGAGAGGAAGAGAGGGGGAGAGAGAGAGAGAGAGAGGGAGAGGATGGGGGCGAGAGAGGTGGAGTGGGAAAGGAGGGCAGAACCTGCTAGAACCTGCAGAGCTCATAATCTAGGGGCAGGGAGGGATACGCAGCAGGTGCAGGCAGGTGTGGGAGGAGGTAGCCTGATCGTCTGGATGGACATCCCTGCCCATTGAGGGGAGCTCTGAACCCTGCAAAAACTCCCACCTGGAGGCCGATGAGCTGGTTGTAATCCAGAGACTGTCAGGTTTTCCTAGTGCATATTTAAACTTGAGCCTTTGTTTCTGAGAAGAGTCTAGTATTGACCCACACAGCGTCAGCAGCCCCCTTCCATCCCATGGCACACCCCTCCCTCATTCCTGCTGGGCATTACCTTAAAACCAGTGAGGCCTTTCTGGGTCTTAGAGGTCACCCAGTGTCCTTGCCTATCTGGGCCTGTCTCTGTTCAAGTGGCAAGGCCGACCGTCCCCTTTATCACTGACTTGCAGCTTGCCTGGGTTTTGTAAAAAGCTTGTCATTGCCAGTTAGAAAATAAAGACAGAAACCTCCCCTTTGGCATTGGTATCGTGATGACTTGCTCTTGTTCTGACTCTATTTTGCTGGCTTGTTATGAATCAGTCATTTTTTTTTTAAAATGAAATGAATACCTTCGTCTTAATATGAAGCTAGGTGTATGTGATAAAGGTTAGATGATTTTTCAGATATGAAATCAGAATTCTACCCATACTCCCAAATTAGCAGTCTGATGTGTCCCCCTTTACTCTGACCAATGGCTCCATAGGGGACCTGGGTGTCAGGCCTTTTTCTTTTCTTTTTTCTCACTCTGTCGCCCAGGCTGTAGTGCAGTGGCGCAATCTTGGCGCAACCTCCGCCTCCCAGGTTCAAGCGATTCTTGTGCCTCAGCCTCCTGGGATTACAAGTGTGCGCCACCACACCTGGCTCCTGGGATTACAAGCGTGTGCCACCACACCTGGCTAATTTTTGTATTTTTAGCAGAGATGGGGTTTCGCCATGTTGGCCAGGGTGATCTTGAACTCCAGACCTCGAGTGATCTGCCCGCCTCCCAGAGTGCTGGGATTACAGGTGTGAGCCACTGCGCCCGGCCGAGGCCTTTTTCTTCTGTGGGTTCCCGCTGTCTTCCCTCCAGGCAGCAGCAAGCTGGTAGGAGCTGTACTTGTGAGTTGACATCATGATGTACGGTCACTGGTCACTTATAAAACTGGTCAGGCCCAGAGCAGGAAGGGTCATTGAGGGTCATCTAATGCAAACCATTTACTTTAGAGATGTTGAAACCAAGGCCCAGAGAGGGGAAGTGACTTGCTCAAGACCACACAGCTAGTATCACTGTGAGCCCAGGTTCCTGGCTCCAATTCCTTGTTCTTTCTGCCCTCTCCTTCCCGACACTAAAGATCCAGTGGTGAGCTCACAGGGTATTCAGTAACATACCTATTTTTGACCTGTTTTTAATGGAGGCTGACTTGCGCTTTTAGGGTTGAGTTCTGACATGTACCAGGTGATCTGCTGGAGGAAAATCTGTTACTTCTGGGGAAGAGTTGAAGGTGTCTACTGAACTCTGGAATGTTTTGAGGGGAAGCTGAGCCCATGTCTGGACCCTTAGGGATATTTGCTGTCAGATGTTCCACACCTTTCACCCCAATTTATTATTTATTTTTTATTTTTTTTGAGTTGAAGTTTTGCTCTTGTTGCCCAGCCTGGAGTGCAATGGTGCGTTCTTGGCTCACTGCAACCTCCGCCTCCCAGGTTCAAGTGATTCTCCTTGCCTCAGTCTTCCAATAGCTGGGATTACAGGCATGCGACACCACGCCCGGCTAATTTTTGTATTTTTAGAAGAGGTATGGTTTCGCCAGGTTGGCCAGGCTGGTCTAGAACTCCTGACCTCAGGTGATCCACCCACCTCAGCTTCCCAAAGTGCTAGGATTACAGTCGTGAGCCACCACACCTGGCCACACCCTAGTTTATTGCATTTGCATCTAATAGAGAAATCAACCCAGTAACCAAACGAATTATTGTTAGCAGAACTAGGGGGTGGGTTGGGAAAGGAAAGTAGCCTTCTATAATAAAACTTGCTGATATTTCGTTGAAAGTCATTGTCTTACTCATCCTTGCGTAAGATAAGTCTCACAATGGGTGCTATCAGAGTTGCAGGGTTTCCCCCTGTGAGGACACAATGGGATGAACCATGTGTGGGATGGTCTGTTTTTTTTTTTGTTTTTTTTTTTTTTTTTTTTTTTTTTTTTTTNCCCATGTACGATGCGGCCGCTGGGCAAAACGAGGACGATCCAGACACACAACCGTTTTTTACAGTGTCCAAGAGTAGTATGTGAAAACATTGTTGTTTTTTGTTTTTTTTTTTGTTTTTTTTTTTTTTTTGTTTTTTTTTTGTTTTTTTTTTTGAGACGGAGTCTCGCTCTGCCGCCCAGGCTGGAGTGCAGTGGCCGGATCTCTGCTCACTGCAAGCTCCGCCTCCCGGGTTCACGCCATTCTCCTGCCTCAGCCTTCCGAGTAGCTGGGACTACAGGCGCCCGCCACCGCGCCCGGCTAGTTTTTTGTATTTTTTAGTAGAGACGGGGTTTCACCATGTTAGCCAGGATGGTCTCGATCTGCTGACCTCGTGATCCGCCCGTCTCGGCCTCCCAAAGTGCTGGGATTACAGGCTTGAGCCACCGCGCCCGGCCAAGGATGGTCTGTTAAAGAAAAACAAGAAGTCATGTGTTGGAAACAACCTAAGTATTGAGTGGTGGAGGATTGCTGAAATTGTGGACTGCTATGCAGTCATTACCAATGCATTGAAAAAATGTTCCATGATATGGCAGGATGTTTATGATATAAAAAGTTTAGGCCGGGCGCGGTGGCTCACGCCTGTAATCCCAGCACTTTGGGAGGCCGAGATGGGCGGATCACGAGGTCAGGAGATCGAGACCATCCTGGCTAACACGGTGAAACCCCGTCTCTACTAAAAATACAAAAAAAAAAAAAAAAATTAGCGGGGTGTGGTGGCGGGTGCCTGTGGTCCCAGCTACACGGGAGGCTGAGGCAGGAGAATGGAGTGAACCCGGGGGGCGGAGCTTGCAGTGAGCCGAGATCACGCCACTGCACTCACTCCAGCCTGGGCGACAGAGCGAGACTCTGTCTCAAAAAAAAAAAAAAGGTTTAAAGATGTGAGCTTCAAAGTAAAATATAAACCTAATTCGGTCAAACAGGCTGGGCACAGTGGCTCACACCTGTAATCCCAGCACTTTGGGAGGCCGAGGCAGGTGGATCGTTGGAGGTCAGGAATTCGAGATAAGTCTGGCCAGTATGGCGAGACCCCATCTCTACTAAAAATATAAAAACTAGCTGGGTGTGGTGGTTCATGCCTGTAATCCCAGCTACTCAGGGGGCTGAGCCAGGAGAATCACTTGAATCTGAGAGGTGGAGGGTGTAGTGAGCTGAGATTGTGCCACCGCACTCCAGCCTGGGCAATAGAGCGAGACTCTGTCTCAAAAAAAAAAAAAAAAAAAATTGGTCAAACAAACAGACCTCAGGCTTGAAGCCATGCTTTATATGGATATGTGGTACACTATAATGTGGTGCTTGAAAAGCAATTTAGGCAGACCTGGGCCAAGTCTGGACTCTGCCACGTAACTGCTGTGTGCCCCTGGGCAAGTCGCTGGATCTTTCCAAGTTCAGGCTTCCCAGCTGTTAAGTGGGACTAGTACCTTATCTCTTTGGGTTGTTGTGAGAATTAAATGAGATCTCTGGGCTTTCAGAGAAAGGGCTTCAGGTGCTGTGGCTCTGATCAGACCAACCAAGTTATCTACTGCTCTGAGCCATCAAGGCCCCCCATGCCTGTTGGATACTGTTGAGTTATTTGGGTTGGCATGTAGTGCAGCGTTTCTGGACATACATACTCTGGGGACTCCCCATCCCAAATTTCTTACAGTTGCTCCAGTGTGCCACACCCTTTCTTGCTGCTAGGCCCTTGCATGTGATGGGGTAACTCTTGTTCCTCTGTCTCCCTAAATAGACTGGGTTCCCCGAGGACATCGTGTCATAGGGCCTGGCAACCCAGTAGGTGCTCAGTAATTTTTTTTTTTTTTTTTTGAGACAGAGTCTAGCTCTGTCGCCCAGGCTGGAGTGCAGTGGTGCGATCTCGGCTCACTGCAACCTCCCTCTCCCAGGTTCAAGCAGTCCTCCTGCCTCAGCCTCCCGAGTAACTGGGATTACAGGCACGTGCCACCATGCCCGGGGAATTTTTTATACTTTTAGTAGAGATAGGGTTTCGCCATGTTGGCCAGGTTGGTCTCAAACTCCTGACCTCAGGTGATCCACCCGTCTTAGCCTCCCAAAGTGCTGGGATTGCAGGTGTGAACCACTGCACGGCCCATTAGGTGCTCAGTAATTTGTTGAATGAATTGAAGACATGAGACCTGAGTTAGGCTTTTGTTATTATTATTATGATGATTTTTTGAGGCGGAGTCTTGCTGTCACCCAGTCTGGGAGTACAGTGGTGTGATGTTGGCTCACTGCAATCTCCGCCTCCTGGATTCAAGCGATTCTCCTGTGTTAGTTTCCCAAGTCGCTGGGATTACAGACATGCGCCACCACACCCAGGTAATTTTTGTATTTTTAGTAGAGATGAGGTTTCACCATGTTGGCCAGGATGGTCTCGAACTCCTGACCTCAGGTGATCCACCTGCCTCAGCCTCCCAAAGTGCTGGACATACAGGTGTAAGCCACCGCGCCTGGTCCATTATTATTATTATTTTGGAGACAGGGTTTTTCTCTGTGGCTCAGGCTGGACTTGAACTCCTGAGCCCCAGTGATCCTTCCATTTCAGCCAACCGAGTAGCTGTGATTACAGGTGCATACTGTCCCTCCCCGCAAGTTGGGTCTTTAAATAAAGAGTGGGGTTTGGTGAGCAGGGTGGGTGCACTGTTCTAGGAGGTGGGCAGGACAGAGGTCAGTGGTGGTGCCTACTGCCTGTTCAGGGACCAGGGCCCCTGGGCAAAGGCAGAGATAAATATTGGCACAATCTGCCTTTCAGCTTTCATTGTCATGCAGGAGTCACCACACTTTGTAAGACATTTAATCTGTAAGACTTGATTAGTTTTGCTACCTTTCATAGCTCGGGGCTGTGTATGCCTGTTTATAAGAGAGATCCATCCAGATCAAGCCTGTGCAGCAATAATGTATGTGCACGAGGCCTCCTGTGTTGTGCTGATGGTAAGATAGGAGCTGGACTTGGAGGCAGGAGGTGGCCTGGGCTCTGCTTCTGGGCTTACCATTTACTAGATGGGTACTCTTGGAGTCACTTAAGAAAGTAATGCCGATCAGGGGCTCAGAGTGTCCCAAGTGTTTTCTCTTGCCTTATTCTTATTAAACAGAGGTGTGGCTCAGAATGTGATGGGCCACTCTTAGGTGATTATTGTTAATAAGGCAGTAGAGAGTTGGGGGACTCTGGCAGACCATGAGAACCTGCCCTGTTTGAAGGAGAACGCTGCCTCCTCTTCCTCCTTTTTAAATTCACACTTGTGATGCTCACTAAGTGTCTGGCACCCTTTTTTCTTTTTCTTTTTCTTTTTGGGACAGGATCTTGCTTTGTTGCCCAGGCTGGGGTGCAGTAGCACAAACACACCACACCCACTGCAGCCTCAAACTCCCTGGCTTTACGTGATCCTCCCACCGCAGCCTCCCAAGTACCTGGGATCGCAGGCACATGTCACCACAT
Source organism: Theropithecus gelada (assembly GCF_003255815.1). Lineage (NCBI taxonomy): Eukaryota > Metazoa > Chordata > Mammalia > Primates > Cercopithecidae > Theropithecus > Theropithecus gelada. Next base: position 17,587,720 of record NC_037682.1, on the reverse strand, counting down.
CTGGCTAATTAAAAAAATTTTTTTTTTGTAGAGATGAGGTCACACTATTGCCAGGCTGATCGTGAACTCCTGGGCTCAGGTGATTCTCCCATCTTGGCCTCCCAAAGTGCTGACATTAAAGATGTGAGCCACTGTGCCCCGCCTCAGTTTTTAAAAAAACGTATTCAAGGAGAGAGCACTGAAGAGTGTAGTGAGGAAGATTTAGGTCTGCTCTGTTGACGTGACAGAGTACGGAGGTTTCCATTTACACATATTTTATAGTTCGGGTGGCTTTTTGTGGGGAGTCCTATGAGTTCACACTTGGGGGCACAGTGTGGGGGACCTGTGAAGTGGGCGTTCTGGGGTGAGTGCAGTGCTAGTCACTGCCCCAGTTTTCTTCTCACTTTTTTTTTTTTTTTTGAGACGGAGTCTCGCTCTGCCGCCCAGGCTGGAGTACAGTGGCCGGATCTCAGCTCACTGCAAGCTCCGCCTCCCAGGTTCATGCCATTCTCCTGCCTCAGCCTCCCGAGTAGCTGGGACTACAGGCGCCCGCCACCTCGCCCGGCTAGTTTTTTATATTTTTTAGTAGAGACGGGGTTTCACCGTGTCAGCCAGGATGGTCTCGATCTCCTGACCTCGTGATCCGCCCGTCTCGGCCTCCCAAAGTGCTGGGATTACGGGCTTGAGCCACCGCGCCCGGCCCTCACTTTTTTTTTTTGTGAGTGCTTGGCTCGTGGCAGCCTTGCAGATCAGCTCATTTTGACCCACACCCTCCCTCTAAGTGGTGCTCATTGAGTTGAGCCACAGCCCCAAGGTCGTGTTTTCAAGGTTGGCATTTGGGAGGCCTTGTCAGAAGGTCTTATACCATATTCTAGCCATCCAAAGTGCTATCAGCCATGCCTGTTCATTCAGCAGGATTTCCCTGAGCACCTGCTCTGTGCCAAGCCCCATGTTAAGCACCAGGGGAGGAAATGTGGAGAGCAGTGTCCCCAGAGTCCAGGAACTCATGATCTAGTCAGGGAGGAGAGGGGCACCTACTCTGTCTTTTACACAACAAGTGTAACCTTTGAGGAACGATGTTCCAGGAGGCAAGAGCAACCCTGGCGGGACTGGTGGAGCTGGGAAGGGAAAGGTGTTCCTGGAGGGGCCTTGGGACAAGAGCCCTCCAGGATGAGCCCCTTGTGAGAGGTTTCAGAGCTCTCATCCATCTTCATATCCTGGCACTTAGCTCAGGCATTAAAATGTTGCATATTTTTGATGGTAATTTAAAAAATACCAGCTTTACTGAGATATAATTCACATACAGTAAAATTCACCCATTTAAAAAGTATAGAGTTCAAATTTGGGCATGGTGACTCATGCCAGTAATCCCAGCACTTTGGGAGGCTGAGGGCAGGTGGATCACTTGAAGTCAGGAGTTTGAGGCCAGCCCAGCCAACATCGTGAAACCCCATCTGTACTAAAAATACAAAAATTAGCCTGGTGTGGTGGTGTGTGCCTGTAATTTCAGCTACTTGGGAGGTGGAGACAGGAGAATTTCTTGAACTGGGTGGCGGAGGTTGCAGTGGGCCGAAATCGCGCCGCTGCACTCCAGCCTGGGTAACAGAGTGAGACTCGGTCTAAAAAAAAAAAAAAAAAAAAAAAAAAAGTTGCATTCAAGTTGCCAAGCCCCACGGGACTGAGGGTAACGTGAGGGTGACAGACAGGTGATGTTAAATTCCATTTGGGCTCATGTTCGCCCCCAGGCCCCTTATTTTCTTTCAAACACATGGAATGGACATTTAGAACTAGGAAGATCATGAATCTGGTGGCTGTGTAGATGCCATACCAGGCATGGACCACAGGCTTGGAGTGCAGCAGCATACAGGGGTCAGAGGTCAAGGCCAGTGGTCTGTCAGAACCTGTTCCCTGCAGGAGCCAGTGCCGGTACTAGGTAGACTCAGATGACTGAACGGGCCTCGGGATCTGAGGGCCAGTGGGGGAGATGAGGCCCGGCCTCCTGGAAGTGCTCAGTAAATACTCGTTAAACATTTTCTGCCTAGGGAAGCTCTGTGGCATGCTCAGGAGAACCTTGCTTCTCGTGGGGGAGTGGGTGCTTGTCATTTGGGTGGCCTGACCGCCTGCCTGCTTGCTGGCTCTCTGGGAGTTGGGGTGGTGGCATCAACCTGCAGAGGCAGGGCAGTGGGGCAGCTCACGGCTGCGTGGGTAAGTAAGCAGTGAGCACAACGAGGGAGCTGTTGCCAGGAGCCTCTTGGCTTAGTGAGCCAAGCAGAACCACGTGATGCGCCATGTGGGCGGCCACCCGGGGACTCGGGGACATGCACCCAGATCCCTCCTCCCCTACCCACTTCAAAGAAAGTGCTGCCCTCCCAGTGGTGATGAGGACCTTCCACTGGCCCCAGCCTCTGGGATCTGGCCTTTACTTGGGTCTTCACATGGCTCTGAACTAGGAGGCTGGGAGTTGGCTTTGCTGAAGTTGGACAGAGCAGGTGGGTTCTGGAATGTGCAGGGGCAACCAGAGTGTCCATCTGTTCGGGTGAAGCCAGCTGTTTAGGTCTGAAGGATCTGTTTGATTTTTAGAAACATGATGTGTTCCAGAGTTAGTAGGTGGTGGTGATGGAGGGGATTGACGTGAAGAGTGTGGATGCTCTTCGTTCCTTTGCTGTTTTGGGACTATCTCTCTATGGGGTAGTGGCCCTTTCCTTCTTAGGATGATTTAGAGTCCCCTGGGATCATGAGAATGAATGTGGGTCTGGTCCTTCCTTCTGTGTGAGAAAAAGGGGAGGTATTGTGGTTAAGCAAGTTCGGAGAACTCTGGTCTGAACAAAATCAAATTGCTGTCTTTCCTGCAGGACTTAGAAGAAACTTAAATATGTTGGTAACTCTTTCAGAGGGAATGGGATATAAAACCCTTGTTTTCCCTCGATTTTTGTTTTACTCTACAGCTGTCTCTTTTTAGAAGCATCTCATGAGACTAATGTTTTTAGGAACCTGCTGTAGAACATTCATGTATTCAGGGCTGGGCGCGGTGGCTCAAGCCTGTAATCCCAGCACTTTGGGAGGCCGAGACGGGCGGATCATGAGGTCAGGAGATCCAGACCATCCTGGCTAACGCGGTGAAACCCCGTCTCTACTAAAAAGAAAATACAAAAAACTAGCCGGGCGAGGGGGCGGGCGCCTGTAGTCCCAGCTACTCGGGAGGCTGAGGCAGGAGAATGATGTAAACCCGGGAGGCGGAGCTTGCAGTGAGCTGAGATCCGGCCACTGCACTCCATTCTGGGCAACAGAGCAAGACTCCGTCTCAAAAAAAAAAAAAAGAAAAGAAAATTCATGTATTCAAAAAGTTTTTATTGAGCATCTGTTATGTGCTAGTGACTGCTCTAGGTGCATGGGATACAGCAGTGACCACCTCCAACCAAGATCCCCGCTTTCAAGAACTTCCGTTCTAGCAGAAGTGATGAACTCATTTTTATGGAGCACCTACTATATATTAGGCATGTGAGTTATCTCACGTTATCTTCTTTAACCCTCACAATAGCCTGGTGAGGTAGATGGACTATTTTATTTTATTTTATTCTATTTTATTTTATGACAGTGTTTCACTCTTGTCACCCAGGCTGGAGCGCAGTGGCGCAATCTTGGCTCACTGCAACCTGCAGCCTCCATCAGGTTCAAGCGATTCTCCTACCTCAGCCTGTCAAGTAGCTGGGATTACAGGCACGCGCCACCATGCCCGGCTAATTTTTTTGTATTTTTAGTAGAGACGGTGTTTCACCATGTTGGCCAGGCTGGTCTTGAGCTCCTGACCTCAGGTGATCTGCCCGCCTTGGCCTCCCATAGTGGTGGGATTACAGGTGTGAGCCACTGTCCCAGGCCAGATGGACCATTTTAAAGATTAGGTAACTGAGCTCTAGGGGTAAAGAAACTTGGCCACTTTGGTGGCTGAATTGTCCTTTTTGGATTAGGTCATCAAATTGCAAGGGAGGTGGTGAAATAAGGAATCTCTGCAAGAGAAATTGGAGTCTGCGGTGGGGATACTGCAGACCTTCGCTGCTGTATCACTGTGTCCCTTTATGAAGGCCTGATGGGGAAGTTTCTCTGAGGCTCTGAATCAGGCCGGGAAAGATGTATTTCTCTGGAACAACTGGTTTGTTTCTGTGTTATGGGCACCGAGAAGCATGTGGCTCATCATGTTTTCCTTTGGCTTTGGTTACTAAGCACCTGAGAGCTACATTTGTGGCCCATCTTGACACTTCCGCAGGAAGGGACCATATGGCACGCATTTCTGTGTGCCAATCTTACTCCAGCCCCCCACCCCCCATCCTGCTTTATTATTTTCCCTATACTCATTTTTGCCTTGCCTGGTTCTCTTGACGGTTTGTTTTACTCTTTTGTGTTATTTGTGTTATTCTAAACCACCACATATACTTGGTGGGGTGGAGCTGGGTATAACTAATTTTTAAAAATAATGGTGAGGGCCAGGCATGGTGGCTTATGCCTGTAATTCCAGCATTTTGGGAGGCCGAGGCAGGTGGATCACTTGAGGTTAGGAGTTTGAGAGCAGCGTGGCCAGCATGGTGAAATTAGCCGAGCATGGTAGCGGGCACCTGTAATCCCAGCTACTCAGGAGGCCGAGGCAGGAGAATCACTTGAACCTGGTGGAGGTTGGAGGTTGCAGTGAGCCGAGATCATGCCACTGCACTCCAGCCTGGGCAACGGAGTGAGACTCTTTCTCAAAAAAAAAAAAAAAAAAAAAAAAAAAAGGTGAGATGACTTGCATAAGATCCCCCAGCTACTCTGTGGGGAAGTCGGGCTCCAATCCCAGCTCTCCTGGCCCCACCGTCTTTCCAGCATGCTTTCTGGATTAGGATCCACTGCAAGGTTCCTTTGCAGTGGGAGCCAGGTCTGTTTGGCTTTTGCAGCCATTGTGTTATGGGTTCCAGTGGAACCTGGGCTGGCTGGATTGGCGGTGTTGAGTGGTTTGGATTGACCTGAGTGTCACTTGTGGCTCAAGCAAGGTTCTGGACTGTGGATTCCTTCTTGGTGAGGGCTGCTCAGCCTCGCCCAGGAGAGAACCCAGGCCTCTGCTTCTTACTTGTGGGCCATCAGGTTTCAAGCAGGGGTGAGATCAGATGAACATTGTTATGTTCTTCACAGCTACTTCCTACTCGTTATCCTCATAGTAGCCCTGGGTAGAGAGGGAGAGGATGAGCAGGTGGTATTGATGAAGAAACGGAGACCTACAGAGGAAATGACTCTGCCCACCAGGTGATGGCCGAGCCTGCAACCCAACGAAACACTCTGTCTCACTGGCGTTTCTCAGGCCAGACAGTTCCAATGTGAACCCACGGTACCTTCTGTGGGAGAGAAGGTGGCATGGGAAGCAGGAAGAGCCTAGAATTTGGGAGGTGGATGCCGTGGACTTGAGTCCTGGCCACTACTATGTGCATATGGGGAAGTCACTTTTCTGAGCCTCAGCTGCCTCGTCTTTAAACTGTGGGCCCTAATTTCTGCCCTGCCAGCCTCACAGGATTGTCATGAGAAACTGAATGAGACGATGAACATGGAAGCCTTTTGTCTGGCGTTAACCACATGTGCCTGGGTGCTGGGTTCTGTCTGCATTGTGCTAATGATGGCGGTGATGGTATTAATAGTAATAATAGTGGTGAACATTTAAGGAACACTGCCTTCTATAATAGTCACCATGGTAAACGTTACATATATTGTCTTAATGAATGCAGAAAACAAGCAAGTGAGCAGGGACCATCTATTATTTTCCCATTTATTTTTATTTTTAAATTCTTTGTAGAGACAGGGTCTCATGTTGTGGCCCAGGCCTTGAGCTGCTGGGCTCAAGCAATCCTCCCACCTCAGTTCCCCAAAGTGCTAGGATCACAGGCGTGAGCCACCTCACCCGGCTGTATTTTCCCATTTTTATAGGTGGAAACAGGGGCTTCAAAAAGGTTTGTGTAATTTGCTTAAGGTTGCAGAGATGTTAGATAGTAGAGCCCAAATTTGATCCCAAGCAAGTGACCCTACTGTGGTATCACTGCTATCAGGTTGGAAATAGCAGAAGCCTAGGACCTTTTTGGTTTGGTTGAGGACATCTGTGTACATCATTCTGGCAGGTAGGAGCCATCTGGGGGCAGGAAGTTGGGTGTGGGTAGGGGTTGGCCCTGGAGAAGCAATAGAAGCTGGGGCTTGGCTGGATAAGAAGCCTGTGACGCTGAGTTTGTCTGTGAGGTTTGGTTTCTCACCTATAAGATGATGATACAATAATGTGCCTTGTGGGATTAAAGAAAATAAGAGATGCCTAGATACTTACACATTGCTATAAAAATGTCTGTGTTGTAAGAGTGACATGGCATTCCACAAAATGCAGCGTAGATGTAAATTAGTTGGAATGGTGACCTCACCCCTGCTAGGTAGCACTGGCTTATGTCCCACCTGAGAGTAGTAGCATCTGAGTGCTAGCCACACTGAACAAGCCACACGCCTGACCTCAGCGTCCTCTTTTGTGAGGGGAATGCTCTCTGCTCTCCTACCTGCGTGCACCGTGTTAGTGGAAGTGCTCTGTGTAGGATAGGGAAAGCACCTTGCAGAGGGCAAGGGCCCGCTGGCTGCAGAAAGCCTGGTGGGTGACAGACCAGAGAGAAGGGTGAGGGACAGTTTAGTGTGTCACCGTTTCTCAGAGAGCTTTGGGCAGTGACACCAGGATTAGTCTCAGGAGCATCATTGACTCCTGGTTAGTTTTTCTGTTTTCAAAGCACTTTATCAGCTGTAAAGCACTTAAAAATGTAAATCAGTTCCTGCAAAAACAAAATGCACGAAAAATGATGGCCCTGCCAGGCTGAGTGGGGAGACGAATGTGTATGCATGCGTGAATGGATTCATTTCTGATGATAAAAATACTTTATGCTTATTTATGTGAAACTTGGAAAATAGAGGAAAAGTGTAAAATTGAAACTAAAAGTCATCCATAATCCTTCTAAGTAGCTTTATCATTTAATGTTTTAGTATATTTCCTTCCTGTTTTTTTTTTTTTTTTTTTTTAATTCTGGGTGTATGCAAAGAGTTTTGTAACCCTTTATATTCTGGAAACTGTTCAACATGGCTTTTTTTTTTTCTTTCAACCAATTTGTGGAAAGTCCATTTTGCAAAGCCTTAGCACAGTGCCAAGCACAAGCTCTACACCCGGGATGCTGCTGAATGCAGGCGAGCGCTTGCCAGCTCTGCTGAAGTTGGGGGCTGGGGGCAGTGGACGGCTGTGAGTGGTGTGAAGCCCCGGGCCACAGTGAAGCCCCTGGAATGGCTCAGAGACTGGGATTCCAGGAGACCGAGGTTTGGGGGGAGGCTTTTCATTGTTTGTTTAGTTCTTTTTTTTCTTACCAAATGCAAGTCATCATAATACTTAAAAAAAATTGCTGTAAAAAGCAGATAATTAAAAATATAAATACAGTCCCTTTGGAGACTAGAAACAGTCACAGGAGAAGCAGGTTCAGTAAGAACCAGATCCTTTGTCAGTGTCAGCGAGGGGGAGGGGCGTCCGGGCCCGGCCAGCAAATCCCTCTCTCTGAACTGGGGGCACAGAATGTGGCACTCCCTTTAGTTAGATTTGATGAGCTTTGGATTTGAGTAAGTGACAGCCCCTTTTATTTCCTGCTTTGTTCTCGCCCAGGTACCAATTGACCACAGTCTTCATTCATGCAAATAGAAGCTGACAGCTGCCCAGGGAGGGTTAGATACCTGGGAGGATAGAGCAGTGGCCCTCCTTCCCCGCTACCCCTCACCTCTGCAGGCTGGTGGGGAGGGGGGCAGGGGAGTCGGGTTACCCTCTCTCCACGCTTTCTTCTCATGTATGTGTGCATGTACACGTGTGTGTGCGTGTGTGTGTGTGTGTGTGTGTGTGTCTTGCGGGGTGGAGAACCCCTCTCAGGAGGGCCTGTGGAAAGGCTGGGGTAAGTGGAGTGAGCCCGTGGGTCCTGCCCTTCTAGGCTGCCGGGAGTTTAAGTTGCAGCCTCCCAGTCTCTGTCCCCTTTTCTTGCCTGTGGAAGGCCCTCTCTCTGTTTAGGAACGTGGATGTGGCAGGGGCTGGGTGGGCACTTGGCCTTTATAACAACAGAGGAGGATTTTCAGTGATGAGGAAGCATCTTGCCCTTCTGGTTCCCTCCCTTCCACCTGGCCCCACCGCTGCAGCCTCCCCAGGCCTCTGACTTCCCTAGAATCTGCCCTCCACCCCACCTTCCCCCAAACCCCGCCTCCTTTCTCTGAGCCCGAGAGGAGTTAATTGTGTTAGAGTGCGCTGAGAAACCTCCAGGAAGGGGCCCTCGTCCCTGTGTTGCCTGTTCAGCAAACTCATTTGCTCACATCTAGAAAGTACAATATAGTGACCCAGGTTAAGGGGTGAAAAAATGTGATGGACTTTTTGCCAGGGTACTGTGTTCACTGTTCCAAGGTATCACCCTGCGTGAGACTCAGGAACATTCAGTTTTTTGGTTTTCCCCCTATTGTACTGAATACCGGCAGCTTTCCCCTTCTAATTATTTATCTTAATAATTTGAGGAAAGTTGATTTGCTTTTTAAAAACTGGCATCCAAGCGTACCCTATCGCACTGCACACAGCTGAGAGATTAAGGCAGTTCTTTAGAATTCCTAGCCCGCGTTGTGTACACAGCGATAGGCCGGGGTAGTGGTTCTGGGTGCAACTGGGGACAAGCGAGGAACCATAAATTTGGCAGGAAAGATTTGTGTTCATACCCTGTTATATTTGCTTTGCATCTCATATTGTTTAAAAGAGCGATATTTTCGTTAAAGGAAAAAGGAACTGTGTATTTGAGATAAGAAGTAGCATAGAGTGAAATGAATAGTTGGGTTTTGTCGTGTGGCCTTCAAAATGGCGTTATTTCTGAGATTCCCGTTTCTGTGCTGTTCCAATATTTATACGGAACTTATAAAATACAAAGTATAGGCATGTCCTGAGATGCTGGCGAGGCTGTAATTTATAGTGGTGTTCTTTTTCTTTTGTTTTACAGAGCTGAGTTTGGTGAAACTTCAGGAGGTTTTAGCTAGCAGTGATCCAAAGACAATAAATATTGCTTTGTGGGGACATCTCCACCTTGTGTCTTGCTTGGTGACTGTTCAGTGGTAGGCAAATGTTGGAACCCAGTATGCAAATGTGGAAGTGGACAGATTTGAGGCAGTTATCTCAGCTGGTGTTATGAAATACGGTAATTTTTAGTGGTGGTGGTGGAGGGTGTTGGCGTAGGGGGTATGAGTGCTCTTTGTTCCTTGCTGTTATGGGAGTGTCTCTTGATTGCCCCATCATCTTTTCTAGTTTTTTCCCGTTTCCTTCTAGAAGTTTAGAGTTCCCTGGGCTTGTGAGAACCGTTGTACATCTGCCTCCGTTAAACTCACATTTGGAGTACATCTGCCTCCGTTAAACTCACATTTGGAGATCTCATAAATGAGCGCGGTGCAGTTCAGGGGCAGAGTGAAGGCTCAGACTGCAGCCGGTCATGGCTCAGTTACCCTAGGTGGGGCAGCAGCTGAGCAGGTACTGGTCTCAAAACCCTCTGAAGCCAATCTGCCTGTTGATTCCACAGTTGCCAGCTTCCAGCATGGAGCTTCTGGAAGTATCACCGACTGAGTTGGGTCCCAATGCTGGACGTCCCTACTCATCCTCCTGCCCCTCCCAGGTTTGGATGGGCAAATGCACTAAGAACAACCCGTGGGCAAGTGAATGAAACCAAAAAACAGCAAGGGATTTGGACAGTCCACCTCAGAGTATCTGACTTTATTTTGAGGGGCATGTGCCAGAATTGGGTGAAGAAAGAGATTCCCAAATAGAGACAGAGAAAGATCCCCAAAAGAGCAGGCTGGCTACCAGTGATTTATTTTTATTTTTCTTTCTTTTTTTTTTTTTTTTTTAAGAGAATGCAGGGCATTTTACTCTTCTGTGGTAGGAGAGTAGACTGGCCACAGCCCAGCCCAGAACCTTTAACAAAAGGTTGGTTAAGCTGCTGGGCGGGGTGGCTAACACCTGTAATCTCAGCACTTTGGGAGGTGGAGGCGGGTGGATCACCTGAGGTCAGGAGTTTGAGACCAGCCTGGCCAACATGGTGAAACCCCATCTCTGCTAAAAATATAAAAATTAGCCGGGCATGGCGGCATTTGCCTGTAATCCCAGCTACTGGGGTTGGGGGGCGCTGAGGCAGGAGAATCACTTGAACCCGGGAGGCGGAAGTTGCAGTGAGCCGAGATCATGCCATTGCATTCCAGCCTGGGAGGCAAGAGAAAGACTCCATCTCAAAATAAATAAATAAATAAATAAAAGAGGTTAAGGTTTATACGCAGGCCATTTCTAATGGATGTTATGGAAGCCCCAGGGTTTGGGGCATCAGGGTTGGAAAGGAAGCCAGAAATGGGTGTGTCCAAAGGACAGATACATTGAGAATGGGTTGTAAAATTTCAGCCATTGTGTAGATTAACCAGCACTGCACCCTGCCCCTCAGCCATTGTGTAGATTAAGGAGCACTGCACCCTGCCCCTCCTCCCGCAAGCATGCAGCGCCTGAGAAAGAAAGCTGACAAAGATGCTTTAATATGGGTCTAGTGCATTGAGCCTTTCATTGTCATCTTCAGTGCAATTGTCTGTGGGTTTTTTTGTTTTTTGTTTTTTGTTTTTTTCATTTTTATTGGACTTTGCTTTGCATTTTAAGGGAAACTCTGGATGATATATTTCATTATTTCACTTGTCAGACGGTTAGTAACATAGTATTCCCATTCCTGACCAAAGGCAGCAAGTGATTCCTTCTGGCAAACTCTTTAAGAAACATGGATGTGGAGCTGGGCTGCCTAAGTTCAAACTCCTGCTCTGCTGCTTACCACCTGGGTGACCTTGGTCAAGTTACTTAATCTCTGTGCCTCAATTTCTTACTCTGTAAAATGGAGAGAATAATAGAACCTGTGTCATAACATTATTATGGGAATTAAATATGTTAGTCTACGAAGAGGGGTGCCAGGCCCTTGGTAAGTTTTACATAAGTGTTGGTTGTATATAAGATGATGAGGGCCAGGCACAGTGGCTCATGCCTGTAATTCTAGCACTTTGGGAGGCCGAGGCAGGCAGATCACCTGAGGTCAGGAGTTTGAGACCAGCCTGGCCAATGTGGAGAAACGCTGTCTCTGCTAAAAATACAAAATTAGCCGGGCTTGGTGACGCACGCCTGTAGTCCCAGTTACTTGGGAGGCTGAGGCAGGAGAATGGCTTGAACCTGGGAGGCAGAGGTTGCGGTGAGCCGAGATTGCGCCGTTGCATTCCAGCCTGGGTAACAAGAGTGAAACTCCGTCTCAAAAAAAAAAAAAAAAAATTAGGATGATGAAGATACAGCGTGGGGCCATGAGAACAGCGCTGGTCTGGTGAGTCTGGAAACCTGGCTTCTGGCCTGTTTCTAACACTGTGTGTCCTTGGGCCCGGCCCTTTCCCCTGGGGTACTGACTTCACACCTGTAAAATGAAGAAGTTTGACTTGCACAGTGCTTTTCTTAGACTGTGGTAAGGGGTGGATGTGGGGGTAGTGCCAAGACCAAGTCAAAGAGGCTCCTGGATCTCCATCCTTGCTTCAGCCAGAGCAGTGTGGGTTCATTTCATTTATAGATTTTGGTTTGTGGGAAGAAAGGGTTCTCTTGCTGGTGTGTGTGTGTCTGATAAACAAAGAAGTGTGGAAGTGGCTGACTAAGATGACCCAAGGACTGTTTCTGGGAAGATGCAGGAGGAAGTAGGTGAGCTGAGGGGAAGCTGGTGGGGATAGGCCTGGTGGATGTACAGGGGGCCGGGGAAGAAGGGTTTGAAGACTCAAGTCACGCGGTATGGGATGGGACTCAATATAGGGTGGGATAGGGCGGTGGGTAAAAGCTGTTACAATTTTGTCCAAATGGTGTGGGCTGATTTACTTACTAGGAAGGTACAAATGGCTTCGTGTTATAAAGTGTCAAGATCCTCATTTGGATTAGGTGACCAGAGTGTAGAGGAGAGACTAAGAGGAAGGAAACAAGGAGAAAAATGAGTGTCTTAAGGATGTAGAAATTCAATTTGCTGGAAGTCTCTGCAGCCTGAACAAAACAGCTGTTAGGTTTGCCAGAACTTAAACCCGAGGGTGCCTGCCGGTGGTTCATGTTCTTGCTTCCACTTCCTCCTCTTGTCTTGCTTTCCTTTCCATTCTAATAGTCACGATGAGTTTCCCTGACATGCACGCCCCTTCATTCATTTGTATGATCACTTAGAGATGAAGAGCTGCCTTGCCAGGTAGAAAAACCATTCTCAGGCTGAATCTTTGGCTTTCTGAGTCAGAGTTTTCCTTGGGTTTTAGAACTTCATTCTTATTAAAGTGGGGATTTACCGGCCGGGCGCGGTGGCTCACGCCTGTCATCCCAGCACTTTGGGAGGCCAAGGCAGGCCAATCATGAGGTCAGGAGTTCGAGACCACCCTGGCCAATATGGTGAAACCCCATCTCTACTAAAAATAGAAAAATTAGTTGGGCGTGGTGGTGCATGCCTGTAGTCCCAGCTACTCGGGAGGCTGAGGTAGGAGAATTGCTTGAACCTGGAAGGCAAAGGTTGCAGTGAGCCGAAATCATGCCATTGCACTCCAGCTTAGGCAACAGAGCGAGACTTGGACTCAAAAATAAATAAATAAATAAATAAAGTGGAATTTAATGTCTCCTATCAGTTCTTCAATGCCAGTTTTTATTAGATCCACAACTTTTTTGGTCAAAACCAGAATTTTGATTATGTGTGCCGTCCTAGGCTACCTCACCGTCCAAAAATCCTCTTGGAAAACCCCACACTTACCAGGAAAAGGAGATGGAAGTGAAAAGATAAAAATATATATATAAAAAGGAAAACCTAGTGTTAGCACCCCTTATCCAGCAGGCCCCCCAATCGGACCCCCACCTATATTCACATTCCTCCCACACTTACAGTTAGCAGCTTCATTAATCTCTAAGGTTCCATGTTCTGCTCCCCAAATAGACTGTTCGCTCATTGAAGATAGGCACCACACTTACATTTCCTCTCCTCTCCTCTCCTCTCCCTTCCGCTCTCCTATTCCTCCTCTTCCTCCCCTCCTCCTCCTCCTTCTTCTCTCTCTTTCTCTCTCTCTCTCTTTCTCTTTCTCTCTTTCTCTGTCTCTCTCTTTCTCTCTTTCTGTCTTTCCTTGCATCTGTCCCAAGCAGCCGTTGCTAATGGGAATGAATGTCAGGCACTGTACATCAGCCCTGATTGGAATCTCTGTGCCTGCTGCCTCATTGACTAGCTGGAGAGTGTTGAACATTTGGTTGTAGAATGTATGTGGATTGCTGAGTTTCACGCATGAGCTGTGTTGTCATTTCATTCATTCTGAGTGGCATCTGCGTCAGGGCTACCTGGAGTTTTTCCAGCTCCCCAGGCCTGGCAAAGGCAGGGATCCTGTCTCATTCAGCTGCATTTCTTGAGCTCTGCTTAGAAGGCCTGCCACACAGTAGGAAGAGTAGGGAATCAGGAAGAGTCGAGTTTACAGAACTCTCGGGTGATAGAAGAGAAAGTAAAGGTATATTAGATTTCTTCTAGGCTTGCTGCCTAATCCCCTAAGGGGCCTTCTGATTTCTTTCAGCAGTGCCATCTGGCAGGCCTGAGAGTGTATGGGAATAAGCGGGGTGCTGGATCTTGTGGGCAGGCTATGGGATCTGGGAGAGGGGTTAGCACCTGGGCCTGGAGGGAATTTAGTGGGGCCATACATCTAAGCTAAATGTGGCTGTGGCTTGCAAACTCAGAGGCCTTTCGGGCAGCCTGGTGAAATGATAAATGGGCAGTTGCTGTTTATTCTCAGTCCTAGACATTAAAAAGAGGTGCCCCCCCCGGAAACTGTAGGTTACATGTTCCCCCCAAAGGGGGCAGCTGCCAGTTAGCTTCTTGAGATGTGAAAGTACAGCCCCAGAAAACCCAGGGTTTTAAAGTGATGTCCCCTAATTTTTAAAAGTTGGCAACCAATTCAACTATAGTATCATGCCCACTGGCCTCTGAGCAGTAGGCAGGGCTGGTGAATGCCGGAGGCCACCAGGGGACATAACGCCTGCCATAGGGTCAGAATAGGTGGGTGTTAGTCACCATCCAGATGGTCAGATACTGGAATTGCCACAGAAATGAACATGACATGCAGAGCAGGCAGAGCAGGTGCCAAAAGTTAGTATTAGGCAGGTGAAGGTCAAGTTCTTTGCCCACCAGAAAGCCTTCTGTTCCTTGTCTCCTTCCCTTCTTGCACCTCCAAGGACTCTCCACTGCTCCCTATAGCAAAAGTCCAAATTTCCCTGTCTGGCATTCACGGTCTTCCGTGCCTTCCTTACAAGTGCCCTTTAGGTGCTCTAAATGGCACCTCGGCTCCTATGTGTGGCCTCGGCTCCTATGTGTGGCCTCAGCTTAGCAGTCCCGTGTTGCCTCGCCCTGAATCCCTCCAGACCCCCCAGGCTGCATCTGCCTCAGACATGATGCAGATGTCTTGGGTGTTCCCAAGACATGCTGCACTTTCTTCCCTCCCTGATTTGCTCATGCTGCTCCTCTTCCTGGAATGCTCGTCCCCCCAGTTATGGAAATCCCACTCCCCACTCGTCCGTCAAAAGGCTCCGGACAAAAGGCATATTCTCCCTGAAGTCGGCTACCCTCCCGACTCTGTAAATTTGGAATAAATCACATCTTTCTTTCAGCTTCTGCAGCACTCACCCTGCATCTTCACCACAGTCCTTATGACATAGCTGTTGAGAAAGGTCTGTCTTCCTTGGTAGATGATAAGGTCATTGTGGAAGTTTCGAGTCTTACTCACTGCTATATCCTCATAGCATTTGGCTCAGGGCAACAGTCAACAGAGGTTTAGTGACTTAGACACTTGATGGTAGAGTATGGAAAACTGATTCTCATGAGGAAGGTGCTTAAGGTCTTTGATAAGCCTGGGAAAGGGGCAGTTGGCTTGAACAGAGAGTGTGAAGGGAGCAGGTAAAACTGGATCCAGCTCTCTTTCAGCCCAAGGCAATACCTAAAACCCTATCTCTGACTTGGGAAGGCAGTATCCTGCTGTCTTCCTGCTCTGGCCATGAGCCTCACTGGGGCTTGACTTGAATGCTAGGACTTTTTTCTTCTTTTTTTTTCTTTTTTTGAGACGAAGTTTCGCTCTTGTTGCCCAGGCTGGAGTGCAATGGTGCAATCTTGGCTCACCGCAACCTCTGCCTCCCGAGTAGCTGGGATTACAGGTGCCCGCCACCACACCCAGCTAATTTTTGTATTTTTAGTAGAGATAGGGTTTCACCATGTTAGCCAGGATGGTCTCCATCTCCTGACCTCATGATCCACCTGCCTCAGCCTCCCAAAGTGCTGGGATTACAGGTGTCAGCCACCGCGCCCAGCCATGAGTAAATTCTTTAGTGGTGATTTGTGAGATTTTGGTGCACCCATCCCCTGAGCAGTATACACTGAACCCAATTTGTGGCCTTTTATCCCTCACCTGCTTCCCATCCTGTCCCTCTGAGTCCCCAGAGTCCATTGTGTCATTCTTAATGCCTTTGCGTGAGAGGGAAGACTTTTTAAAGAGCCCTTTTCAAGGTTTGAAATAAGGCTCCGTGACAATGGCCTGATTTGGGTGGGTCTTGGAATACCTTTAAAACATAGCCGGAAAGGGCTGAGAATGGGTAAGAACCCAGGATACAGAGTCCCTCAAGGGACGGCAACCATGCAAGATGAACAACTTGGTCCTGATACAGATGGGGCTAGAATCTCCTTAGTGTTGCTAATAATGTGGAACCATATCCCTTCCCTGTTCCCCAACACAATAAAACTTCAATGTTGTCTGGGTGCAGTGGCTCATGCCTGTAATCCCAGTACTTTGGGAGGCCGAGGCAGGCGGATCATCTGAGGTTGGGAGTTTGAGACCAGCCTGCCAGCATGGTGAAACCCTGTCTCTACTAAAAATGCAAAAAATTAGCTGGGCATAGTGGTGCGTGCCTGTGATCCCAGCTACTCAGGAGGCTGAGGCAGGAGAATTGTTTGAACCTGGCAGGCAGAGGTTGCAGTGAGCAGAGATTACACCACTGTACTCCGGCCTGGGCAATAGAGTGAGACTCTGTTTCAAAAAAAAAAAAAAAAAATCTTCAGTACAGGGGCTGCCTGCCCTCCAGGGAAGGCTGCGGTATTGTCAGGTTTGTTTCTTTTTCCTCACAAAACTTCTTCAGAGAGCTCTTAGGTCCCAAGTTTGCATGCATCCAGGGTCCAGACAGTGAGTGGAAGTGAAGGAGGCTCCTCTAGTGAAAGAAAAAGGCATCCAGTGTTAATAGTATTTCTTCCCAGTTGCATGGGGCTTGCATGTTAGATATAAAAGAAACTTCTTTGCTACTACTGAGCCATAAGTGGTCTCATCTTTCTTGAAACATAAGGTCCTCTTGGTTTATTGTTCTACTTTGTGCTTTTCACAGAGGCATGGACATTGAAAGATGTTTCTCTGACATTGGGGACATAGGGCTGAAGAGTGGCATGGCTTGGAGAGCACTACCTGCCCCCCTAATCCACACTGTCCTCTGTCCTCATGGCCAGCCTGAGAATATGGACCCAATGTAGCCCATCATGCAGTTTATCTGGAAATCTTGGCATTTCATGGGAAATCTCGTCACTGCTAAAGTACGCTTAGATTTGTTTTAAAACCTTGTGTGGGCCGGGCGCAGTGGCTCACGCCTGTAATCCCAGCACTTTGGGAGGCTGAGGTGGGTGGCTTACCTGAGGTCAGGAGTTTGAGACCAGCCTGGCCAATGTGGTGAAACCTCGTCTCTACTAAAAATACAAAAATTAGCCAGGCCTGGTGGCGGCCACCCATAATCCCTGCTACTTACAAGGCTGGGGCAGGAGAATTGCTTGAACCCGGGAGGCAGAGGTTGCAGTGAGCAGAGATTGTGCCACTGCACTCCAGCCTGGGCAACAGAAGTGAAACTCCATCTCAAAAGCAAACCAACCAACCAACCAACCAACCAACCAGCCAACCAACCAACCAACCAACCAACCAACCAACCAACCTTGTGTGGGTGAACCAAACACATCTGCAAGCCTGATTCAGCCTGTAGCCCACCAGTTTGCAGAAGTTTAGATCCATAGTGGAGAAGGAGGTTAAAGCTACAAGTTAGGACCCCTGAAAATGAAAGGTGGTTTGGAAGTGAATCTAAAGTAAATTGTCACTGTGTGGTTTCAGACCGTTTTCTGGTAGTATGTGCTGTGTGACACAGGTTGTCCCTGTGTGGTGCGGTGGTTTTGAGCACAGCATTGGCCCTGGGCCTGCTCTGTGGGGTGCAGGCCCTCTGCTGAGGGCTGCAGATGCTGCCAGGAGTGCAGTGGACGTGGTCCTGCCTGCACAGCCTCATTTGGCATTGATACCCATGCCTGGAGGATGTGGGCTCATCTTCTTGGCTCAGGTGAGCCTCTCATACCTGTATTTGTTGCTTAGCCCTTTTGATGTCACCGCACGTTGGTTCAATTACTTTTCCCTTTTCAGAGCCATGAAAAATAACTTTATTATTTTGTTAGAGGGATAAAATGAAATTATCAAAGTAATGCATGTACATGTTGCATAAAATTTATGTTATACAGAAAGGCAGAAGGAAAACAGGGAAAATTACTTGTTCCCTTTTCTCTCTTCCCCTCCCAATTCCTTGAACAGGAAGAATGTCTCACTAGTCATGTGATCTACAACAAATCCTTTAACCTCTCCAAACCCACATCTCTTATATGTTACGGGACAGTAATAAAACTTAACTTATATTATTGTTACTTTTTCTCTAATGTGGATTAAGTGGGTTGGTATGAAATTCTCCAAATCCTATGCATATATAAGAGGTGCTCATAGAGCTTTTTTCTTCTTTTTTGTATATCCAGGATTTCTTTAGCGGTCTTTTGTAATTATAGTAAAAGCACTGAGGTTAGATTTATGGGTTTTTTTTGAGGAGGATAGACTGAATCCCTTTCCCACCTGAAGGCTGTAGTGGGTTGGCACGGCTTGTATTTGATAAACATATCTTTAGCTGCATAAGAGAAAGAAGGAAAATAGTAGAGATGAGCAGTACTGTTTTCTACTTGAAGCTCTACTTGGCCCACCCTCCCTTCCATGTAGGAACTTTAGCTTGCTTTCTACACCCTCCCACCCCGGGACTCACAAAGGCCCCTGATGAGTGCCTCCTGTAAGACAGGAGGAAATTTTTATCTTAATTAGAAAAAGGCATAGTATCTTGATTGTACGTTCTCTGGAGCCAGTGATAGAGATGGTATAAGAAATTTTAGACATTCAAATGTAAAACAGATTAATTTGTAGGAATGTTGGATTTTTATCTGGACAGATGTTTTGTTTTTTATAGAGTTGGTTGGGATTAAGAAATGGGGGCAGGGTCATGTTGGTATTTTGTTTTTGCTTTGGGCTTATGTTACTTAGGATTAACTTTAGCTGCATGTAACAACAGCAACAAATCAGATTTATAGTCAGTTAACAGAGGCTTAAGTGATGTAAAGTTTTATTTCTCTCTCACATAAAAATCAGTTAGAGGTAGTAGTTTAGGGCTCTTAGAGGCCCCAGGCTGTCATCTTCTACCTGCTTACACGTGGCTTTCAGGATCTAGGTCACCTCGCAGTCCATAATGGCTGCTGGGGCTCCAGCCCCCTTGTCTGAGCCATGTGTTGGCAGAAATAGGAAAGGCACAGGTCAAGAGGAAGCCTTTCAGCTGGGTGCGGTGGATCACCTGAGATCAGAAGTTTGAGACCAGCCTGGCCAACATGGCGAAACCCCGTCTCTACTAAAAACATAAAATTTAGCTGGGCATGGTGGTGTGTGCCAGCTACTGGGGGGCTCAGGCAGGAGGATCGCTTGAACCTGGGAGGTGGAGGTTGCAGTGAGCCGAGATTGTACCACTGCACTCCAGCCTGGGCAACAGAGCAAGACTCTGTCTCAAAAAAAAAAAAAAAAAAAATAAATAAATAAATAAAAAGAGGAGGACTTTCCTGCTGTATCAGCTGTCTTGGAGCAGCGGTCCTGAGAAGTTCCATGGAACACTTCTGCTTATCTCATCGGTCATAACTTAGTCAGATGCACACACTGAGCTGCAAGGGAGGCTGAGAAGTGTAGTCTCTTCGTCCCAGATACAATATGTATAAATTTCAGAACGAGGGTCGTCCTTTTACTAAGGAGGAAGAAGAGACTGGATGTTATGGATATGGGCAGCAAGAAGTGTTTTCAAAGTACTGAAACAGATTGTAGAACTTTGTAAACTGGCTGCCTTTCTACTCCTCTGCTCACCTCTAACCAAAGCGCCACCTAATTGTTCCGCGTGGTGACCATTGCCTGTTAGATTCTTGATGAATAGATTCCCAGCCTCATTTTTTTTTTTTTTTTAATAAATGGTAGAATGAGGATTCAGGAAACTTGGAAAAGCAGAGTCAGAGGTCACCTAGCACAGGAGCAGAAGGTAAATTCTGTTGGCTTTTAGAATGAGCCCAGACCCTGGTGTCAGAAGACCTGGGTCAACTCTGGTCTGTCCTCTCCTGGGACTCAGTAAAGTCTCTTAGCTCTCTGAGCTTTCCACATCAGTAAGATGGAGAATGACAACCCTATGGGTCTGCAGTGAGGCTCAGCCAACATGGTGCTGTGGAAGGGCCTACAGGACTCCAAAGTGTAGCGCAGATGATGAATACTTTGTGTGGCTGAGGTGCTTCCAGCAGGCACGTGGGAAGCACCCATGTAAGATGGGCATCATGTAAGATGGGGTGGGATCACATCGTGGGATGAAGCACTTGGACGGAAAGGCCTGTGTGGTCCAGCCTGAGTCTGGCTCAACACACAGGGTCGGATCCCGGCTCTGCGCCTTACTGCTGTGTGTACAAATTTGGCTCAGAGGGAATGCAGGATTGGCAACATGCATCTGGTCTTTCTTGTTGGTTTCCTGGTGCCTCTCGTGGTGTGCTTATTCTTATCCTGCTATGGTGAGTGTGACTTAAGCATGTAATTTCCATACAGCGTGGCTCCTGAATGCAAGCCACTAACCCGTTATTTTACTTGTTCCAGTGTTGGGGCTTGGGGGATGGTGTGTCCTTTGCCAATGAATGTTTATATTGGTATATTTTAAGGGTTATTTTGCTTAGGCACCTTCCCCACCCCCGTCAACAGTAGAACTTAGCACCATATTAAAGTCAGTGTCCCTGTGACTGTATCATAGGGTTGATGAGGATGAAATGAAGTAACCGCAGGCAGTGTCCAGCCCAGTGCGCAGTGCTCTGTCCAGGCCCAGTGAGTGACCCTTGCTGCTGCTGCTGCTGCTGCTGCGTTCAGCCAGCCAGATGGGGCTGGTGGCAGAGGGTGACTCAGTTCTCAGTGTGTCTTTTCCTGCCCCCTGCCGGGATGCTTCCCCCTAGCCTAGTTCCCTTTTTTTGTGAAATGCTCATCCCTCAGCTCTGGACTTCAGTGTACCATTGGTTTCAAAACCTTGTGAAACACAACATCAATGGGGGAAGGGAGAAGAGAGAAGCTGAGAAACCTGACCCAACTCTGACAGCTGAGCGGCTACAGAGGACTTCTCAGCTGGGCTTCAGTACTTCTTAAGAACTTTCAAGTTAGGCCTCAGATGTGATTTTGTTTGCTGACTTTCTCTTTGCTACCTTGGCTTCTATTTAGTTAACAAATGTAGGCCGGGTGCGGTGGCTCACACCTATAATCCCAGCACTTTGGGAGGCCAAGGCGGGCAGATCACCTGAGGTCGGAAGTTCAAGACCAGCCTGACCAACATGGAGAAACCCCATCTCCTCTAAAAATACAGAATTACCCGGGTGTGGTGGTGAATGCCTGTAATCCCAGCTACTCGGGAGGCTGAGGCAGGAGAATCACTGGAACCCAGGAGGCAGAGGTTGCGGTGAGCCGCGATCACCCCATTGCACTCTAGCCTGGGCGACAAGAGCAAAACTCTGTCTCAAAAAACAAAACAAAAAACAACAAAAAACCCCAAATCTAATTCATTCATTCAGCATGAACAATTTATTCAACGCCTACTTTGTTCCAAACACTGGGGATATGCCCCACACAGACCAAGTTCCCTGTTTTATGGATCTTACATTTGGTGGAAGAGAGACAAATACAGAAACAAAAGTACAGGCTGGGTGCAGTGGCTCACGCCTGTAACCTTAGCACTTTGGGAAGCCGAGGTGGGGAGATCACTTGAGCCCAGAAGTTCAAGATTGGCTTGGGCAACATAGTGAGACCCCGTCTCTATTAAAAAAAAAAAAACAAAACGTCTAACATCAGGTAGACTTTAGGACTGTGAAAGAAGTGACGTAGGGCAAGGGAATACAGCATGTTGAGGAGATGGGTGCTATTTTCCAAGGAAAGCCCCTCCTGGTGGGGACCTTAGGAAACAGCTGGTGCAAAGGCCCGGAAGACTTGCTGGCATCTTTCTGGAATAACAAGGATCAGCTTGGTGGGAAGTGGAATGAGCTGGGGGTGGGGTGGGGTGGATTTTGGAGTCTGAGCTTTTGAGATACCTACTTGGAGATGCTGAGCAGCCTGCAGGACCCAGGAGTCTGGAGTTGAGGGAGGATATGAAGGCTGGAACTGCAAGTTTGAGAGAAATCAGCTTTTTGGAAGCCATGGGACGGGGTGAGATCACTGTCATGTGAGGGGATGGGACTGGCCAGGTGGTGCCAGCGGATGTTCCTGGGATACAAGTACCTGTTCATCTTGTTGGCATCTAATCTGTATCTGGGCAGAGTGACCAAGGACAAGCCACTGAACTGCTCCAAACCTGGCTATGGGGGGATGGATTAACTGTGTAGGTGTGGAAATCCCTCAGAATGATGAGACAGGGAGCAGTGGAGAGGAAGATAGTCGATCACTGATTGGTGAGCCTGTACTCGAGATCTGGCCTGGATAGCTGTGATGGTAGGTGGTACCCACGGTGATGGCCCTTCAAGGGATTTGAAGATTGTGAAGGAGGACCAGGAGAAACTGTTTGGAGTCCAAGGCGGGAACAAGGAAGACACCTACCCAAAGTCTTTGTGGATCTTTTGGGATTGGATTGGATTAGCAGATACAGAGCATTTGACCTGTAGTAACCAGCTGACTGTTCAGCAGACGCTTCACTTCCTGAAAGGCTTCTTCTTTCCAAGGGAAACTGGGGTATGTGAGGAACAGGAACTTACAAGAGCTTCGAGTCTGAACTCTGGGTGCTGACACTGTTAACAGTTGCTGAGTGGAGTCCTTCTCACTTGGGCGGAGAGTAACCTATAAACTTGGCCCAAGTCTCCCTTTTCCTGTCCTTTGGCCCATCCTATTCTGGTGCTGAATGTTGGCTCTGGCCTTTGCACTGACCATCTTCTCGAGATGACACGTGAGGAGGATGTGCTGTGTTGAGAAGAACTTGGCTGGATAGGCAAAGACTTGAGCTAGAAAAAGAACAAGTGGTTATTCATTCGGTGCTTCCCTTTAACCAGGGCCTTTTTTTTTTTTTTTTTTTTTTTTTTAAATCTTAAAGGAAACCTTTAAGAAAGGAGGGCTCTCAGGCCTTACTTAGAATTTAGGTCTCAGTTTTACATCATGGGATTCTGTTTTTCTTGGGTTTCCATTAGAAGATTAAATAACATAGTGGCTGTGAAAGCATAATATAGATACTAGGAAACGTTGCTTTGATTGTGTTCAAGGATACCTCTATTCCCCAGGTCCTTTATTGATTCATCTTATTTTTCTTTGTATAATAAATCATTAGAATAGTGCCTGGTGCTCTGTTGCACTCACGTGCGTATACTGTATAAAACTTTGTACATATGACTCCTCACAGCAGCCCTAGGAGGTAGGTGCTATTATTTTGCTCATTTTGCAGGCAAGAAAACAGGCAGACAGTTAAATAAGGTCACCCAACTAACAAGCAGTAGAGCTAGGATTTGAACTGGGGAGCCTGGCTCCAGATTCTAGGTTCTTCACCGTTATACTCCAAGGCCTGTCGGTTTTCCCATCAATCTTTACTGAAGAACAATGGCGATGGCCGTACTGGTAATTGTGCTTTATATGCTGTGCACTATGTCGTGTATTTCAGATGCACGAATGAGAATCTTCATCCCTGCAAGATATTAAGAGCCCATTTCCTCAGCACGGTGGCTGTCCTGCAAGGCTGTCACATGTTCCTTCCCTGGTGACTCATGGCACCTGGTTACCTCCTTTCAGACTCACTGAGTGGCCCATAGCACCCAGTTGTGTCATGACAGGACAGTGGCTCCCATTTCTCCAGGCCTGACTGTGAGGCGACATGAGCCACCCCAGGGAGGCCAGCAGAGTCAGAGCTTGGCTTTGAAAGCTGTTAATCCAGCTGAGCCCCTCCACGTCCCTTGCTCCGTTTTAAGCCTAGGGCTTTCCTAAAGCACCGTAGATCTCCTTTTCTCGTGAGAAGAGATCGGGCAGATGTATATACACACGGTAACGTGCAAGTGTCTAGTTTCTCGTCAGCGTCAGGATAAGCTGTTTCTAGTGAAGAGCCTGGGCCTGGTGAGCCCCCGGGAAGGGTGGGGACCATCTGTGCTCTCCTGGAAAGGAAATTGTGGTTTCTTTCTTTTCTTTTTTCTTTCTTCTTTTTTTTTTTTTTTTTGGTTTATGGGAAAGGGAGACTTGTGTCTCAATTGAGTCTTTGTGGCGTTGTATTACAGAGAGTCACAGAAAATGTTCTATGTAAATGACTATGTGCCCTGATTAGAGTCTCAATAGGCACCATTGTGTCATATTGCTATTATTGGCGATTGCAGGATACTAAATGATATTCTCATCAGGCTGAAAAAGTTCAGTGTTCGCAGTGAAACTCGGGGTTAATTATACTGCTCTGAATTAGAGCATGGAATGAAGTTGTAGGGAGAGAAAGCCTATTGCTTGCTTCCCCCTCTGTCTTCCTCTTCAGGGTGCTTGCTGGGGGTTTGATCAGAATAGTTTTTAACCCATGTTCTAAATCTGTGCTACTGGTATTTTGTTCTCCATGAGTTACTACCCCATTTGGGGTTGGGAAACACAGGACCAATTTATAGGACAGTGGGAGAGGGGGAGACATGGTCTACTTAATGGTGCATTCTTCTGAGTCAATAGCTGGGTAAAAAATAGCATGAAGATTGAAGTCTTAGGGGAGTGCTGGACTCTCTAGAGGGGCCTCTTTAATTTAGCTCTTGTCTCTTCTGCCTTTGAATTCTTGTCTCCTCTGCTCCTGACTCACCTCTTTGAAGAAATGACACACTGACCTATATCTCGGCTGAAACAGATAGAAGAGTCTATCTCTGTTCTGCCCCTTCTTGGCAGTCCCAGCACAGCCTCCAAGGGAGCGTGTCCCAGAGCCGAGGCAGGCCGTCTCGGGTTGCCTGCCATTGACTTCTCAGCTTTGTTTTCATTGCAGTTTCCAGTGCTCTGCTCTTTTTGGTTCGCTCCTGACTGTTACCTTCTTGCATTCCTTTCTCTCATTTCTTTTTCTGTAAATTTCATGTCACTGGTATCAGGTCTAAAGTCACATATATATATATTTTTTATCCCTTTCAGTGTTACATGGGTTGTAAATGTAATTGTTAATATTATTTAAACATTTTTGAAAAGTGATTTTTAGTGGTGGCCTTATATCTACATATTATTACTTCACCATTCTGGGATGTTTAGGTTGAATCCTAGTTTTTTCTTCTTTTGCTGTTGTAAGTCATGTATATTGGCAATGAGTCTAGGAGAGATTCCTAGAAATGAATTCACTGAGAATATGAGCTTAAGAGAAAGTAAGGATTTAAAGCCAGATCTGTCTGCCTTCAAATCCAGCACTCTTTCTACTGATGTGCTTTCTCCTGTCTTTTTTACCTGGCAGAATTCTAGAACTCTCCCAGAGAAACCAGGCAGATACTGCTCCACACTGGTGAGCTGCTTCTCACCTGGGCAGTCTAGGGTGGTTTGCTCCAGAATTGTATTTCTGCTTTTTCTTTTTTTAACTTGGCAGTGGGTAACCATTCCCTGGGGCAGCACCAGGTAAGTCAGCTTGTATCAGAGTCATCTGCTTTACCTGACGTGAGCACAGGTCGTCATATATTTTGCACATGCAAATATCACATGTTAAACAATATCACATTGTTGAAGAAAATCATGCTTGAAAGCGTAAAATATAGTTTGGAGGCCCTATTGAGTGTAACTTAATCCACCTGATTCAGAACTTTTGTAGAGTGCCTCAGAGTTCCTATTTGGAAATATCAGTTAGCAGCTTTAGTCAGTATAGTAACGTATTTTCTGTATCTATGATATATAAAAGAGACTTTCTGAAGCAGAACTCTGATTGACACAAAAGTTTTTTCCAAATTCTGTATTCTCTCAGAACCAGGATTTAATAGGAGGTGGGTGGGGGGTGGTCCTTGGTCAGACCAACTGGGGAAAAGCCTCATAATGAGATTCCCAAAGTGCTTACAGCATTTGAAGGCTCAGAGAAATGCCGCGGTCAGGAAACCTGTTTGAGTCTGTCTGGAAGCCAGTGTGTCCCACAGAATACCTACTGAGAATCCCGTGGAACAAGCAGCATATGGAATGTTGCTGAGCTAGAATTAAAGTCTACACACGGCCAGGCGCGGTGGCTCACGCTTGTAATCCCAGCATTTTGGGAGGCCAAGGTGGGCGGATCACTTGAGGCCAGGAGTTCGAGACCAACCTGGCCAACATGGTGAAACCTTGTCTCCAATAAAAATACAAAAAATTAGCTGGATGTGGTGATGGGCATCTGTAATCCCAGCTACTCAGGAGGCTGAGGCAGGAGAATCGCTTAAATCCGGGGGTCAGTGAGCCGAGATCGCGCCATTGCACTCCAGCCTGGGCAAAAAGAGCAAAACTCTGTCTCAAAAAAAAAAAAAATTCCACACACCTAGTTGTTCAGCCCTATACAGGCTGACCCCATACCTGCCATCTCCTTTTCACTCCCTATTTTTTCCGGCCTCCGTGAGTCCACATGTGCCCTTATCTCCTTGGTGTGCCTTTCTCTTCCCTCAACATTGCTAAATTCCATCCGGTTTTCAAGGCTCAGTTCAGATCATCCTTCTTTGCTTTATCATTTTATATACTCTGTATGGTTTGGCCTCTTGGTCTGCTGCTCTCTGTGTCTGTTGTGTGAAGCGCTTTCTATCTGGTATTACAGTTATTTGTGTACATGTCTTTTGATTCATCTACTTGAAGACAAGAGCTGGTCTTGGGCTGCCATTCCTGCAGTGTAGGCTCTCACATTGCATTGCATGTCGTAAGTGCCCAGTAA
The DNA here is from genome assembly GCF_003255815.1 of Theropithecus gelada. Classification (NCBI taxonomy): domain Eukaryota; kingdom Metazoa; phylum Chordata; class Mammalia; order Primates; family Cercopithecidae; genus Theropithecus; species Theropithecus gelada. Next base: position 17,561,421 of record NC_037682.1, on the reverse strand, counting down.
ATGCTTGGTGAACAAGTGTTCATGGTGTAACTTAATACTTCCAGTGGTGAGAGTTCCTGTCAAGAGTGTTGGCAATGAAGTTGTTCCCCTTAGCAATTTCTATGCTGACCTCAGGTTACTGCAGGAGACACAGAATCTGCGTTTCCTTCCATTCAGCATCAATGGGGAGGACAGCCTTACTTGAGAGTTTTTTTTCTGATCAGTTACATGATGGTTTCATCTATGACTACTGAAAATAGGCAGCTCTGCCCATGGAGTAGCCATTCTTGTTTTTTTTTTGTTGAGACGGAGTCTCTCTCTGTCACCCAGGCTGGAGTGCAGTGGCATGATCGCGGCCCACTGCAGCCTCCGCCTCCCAGATTCAAGTGATTCTTCTGCCTCAGCCTCCCGAGTAGCTGGGACTACAGGCGCACGCCACCATGCCTGGCTAATTTTTGTATTTTTAGTAGAGACAGGGCTTCACCATATTGGCCAGGCTGCTCTCCAACTCCTGACCTCGCGATCCACCTGCCTCGGCCTCCCAAAGTGTTGGGATTATGGGTGTCAGCCACTGCGCCTGGTGGAGTAGCCATTCTTTATCCCTTTACTTTCCTAATAAACTTGCTATCACTTTACACTTAAAAAAAAAAAAATGGCCAGGTGTGGTGGCTCATGGCTCATGCTTATAATCCCAGCACTTTGGGAAGCCAGGGCAGGTGGATCACTTGAGGTCAGGAGTTCAAGACCAGCCTGGCCAACATGGTGAAACTGTGTCTCTACTAAAAATACAAAAATTAGCCGGGCATGGTGGCAGGCGCCTGTAGTTCCAGCTACTTGGGAGACTGAGGCAGAAGAATTGCCTGAACCTGGGAGGCAGAGATTGCAGCAAGCTGAGATCATACCACTGCACTCCAGCCTGGGTGACAGAGCGAGATTCTGTCTCAAAAAAAAAAAAAAAACAAACCAAGGACTACTGATAACAGTCCTCAGTTTTCTGAGCACTTGCTACAGTGCTAACTGCTTTACGCACACTATTTCTCTAATCCTTACATCTACTCATGAGATAGGGTTTTGTTGTTCAGGCAGTGACAAAACCTGCTTAGAGAGGTTTAAAAAAACAACAAACTGGCCTAAACAAAGTCGTATAGTAAATGGCAGTGCTGGGGATTACATTTAGTGTGTCTTGTTCTGCAGTTCATATACCATATAACTTTGTCAAATACAACAGTATGGTGTGTGTGTGTGTATGCACATGTGTGTGGCCTTTATTGACTTAGTGAATTGATCCTGAATCTTCCCTGCTCCTTTCCTGTCTCTTTTTTCTTTCTGAATACCATCATTTCTTTCTCTCTGCTGGACATGGTCTCTGTGGGTTTCACTGTGGCTAAGGTGTCTTAATTCTGTCTCTCCCCTCACCCTTCTTAGTTTTGAAGTTTTATTGAGACACTGGCTGAGGCTTTAGGGCTCCCACTGTTAAGTTTGACAGTAATAGGTAAGTGTCCCCCCAGTCTCCCTTTTGCCCTTTCCTTTTTTTTTTTTTTTGAGACAGAGTTTTGCTATTGTCATCCAGGCTGTAGTGCAGTGGCGTGATCTTGGATCACTGCAACCTCCACCCCGCGGGTTCAAGCGATTCTCCTGCCTCAGCCTCCTGAGTAGCTGGGAATACAGGCGTGCACCACCATGCCTGGCTAATTTTTGCATTTTATTAGAGATATGGTTTCACCATGTTGGGCAGGCTGGTCTTGAACTCCTGATCTCAAGTGATTTGCCCGCTTTGGCCTCCCAGAGTGCTGGGATTACAGGCGTGAGCCACCCCGCCCGGCCGCTTTTGCCCTTTCTTGACATCACCAATGCATCCTGTCCCCAAGCGCCTCTGAGTTCCAAGTCTCAAGATTTGTTTTCTTTGGAGACAAACTGCAGGTAGGTGTTACTTCTCACCGAAGCTCCCAGATAGCACAGGCTTTGCTAAACAACACAGCACCAGGAACTCCATCACAGGGCCCCGCAGGATGCTGTGCGCGCGCACGTGCGTGTGCACCTAGTGAGTGAGATGTAAACATTTACCAGGAGTAAAAGAAATTCTTTCCCCAGAACCCAAATTTGGCTAGTCTCCTTATGTACATAGCTTTGACAGGGATTCCATATGTTTTGCTCATCTTTGCTTTTTTGCAGCCTCCACAAATTTATTTTCCATACCACTACCACTAAACAGAGTTGTTTCCAAAGTGCAGATCTGGTTGTGCCATTCCACTGTCGAAAATTATTTTTTGGCTCCTTGTTGCCCTCAGGGTGATAGGATAGGTGGCTGCTCACCTCTCCAGCTTGTCGTCTTACTTACTTACTTTTTTTTTTTTTTTTTTTTGAGATGTTGAGATGGAGTCTTCCCAGGCTGGAATGCGATGGTGCAATCTCGGCTTACTGCAACCTCCGCCTCCTGGGTTCAAACAGTTCTGCTGCCTCAGCCTCCTAAGTAGCTGGGATTACAGGCACCTGCCACCATGCCCGGCTAGTTTTTGTAATTTGAGTAGAGATGGAATTTCACCATATCGGCCAGCCTGGTCTTGAACTCTTGACCTCAAGTGATCTGCCTGCCTCGACCTCCCAAAATGTTGAGATTACAGGTGTGAGCCACCACGCCCTCTTACGTTCTTTTCTTCTGTTCACTGCAGCCATGGAGATCTCCAGGTTGTCCTGTACATGTGCACTGCCCTTTTATGGACCTTTTAGGCTGGGTGCACCCTCAGTCTGTGTCACCCTCCTGCTCCTCTTCCACCTGGCTAGTTCCCGTTGGTCACTTTTGGAAATTTGTGCCAGTCCAGTCCACCCCGAGTCCATCCTCTTTTCTGTGTCACTGAGCTCACTGTGCTGGGTTTTATCTCCGTCTCTCCCTCAACTTGATCATTCATCTCTTTTTTTTTTTTTTTTTTTTTGAGACGGAGTCTCGCTCTGTTGCCCAGGCTGGGGTGCAGTGGCCAGATCTTAGCTCACTGCAAGCTCCACCTCCCGGGTTCACGCCATTCTCCTGCCTCAGCCTCCCGAGTAACTGGTACTACAGGCGCCCGCCACCTCGCCCGGCTAGTTTTTTGTATTTTTTAGTAGAGACGGGGTTTCACCGTGTCAGCCGGGATGGTCTCGATCTCCTGACCTCGTGATCCGCCCGTCTCGGCCTCCCAAAGTGCTGGGATTACAGGCTTGAGCCACCGCGCCCGGCTGATCATTCATCTCGTGAGGGCAGGCATCACGCGTTCTTCATTTCTGTACCTCCCAGCTCAGTGCTTAGTGCCCAGTAGGGGCTCAGGTACTGTGTGTGGAGTGAAGGATTCGTGTGAAAATGCAGGGAGATGGAAGGCTGAGCGTTTCTGTTCCTTGACCATTCCCGGGTTTGACTAATAACTCTCATACCCACTGCTACTCGTTGAAGTCCTACTGTGTGCATGCATTCCATGTGTGTTACACAGTTTATTTATTGTTAACCCATGTAGAACTCCCAGACATGTAGCGTTATTACAAACTTCATCACAAACATAAAGAAACCAGGGCCCTGCTTCTCTTTGTGTCTCAGATGAGAAGTCTCACCAGAGTTGACTGTGGCTTCTGAGCATTAGGAGGCACTTTTAGGATTTCAAGCTGAAAGGCTTTATCCCTGAGACTCAGGGAAATATGACAGTCTTTTCTTTTGTTTTAATTAATATTTTTTGAGTCAGGGTCTCACTTTGTTACCCAGGCTGGAGTGCAGTGATGCAATCATGGCTCACTGCAGCCTCAACCTCCTGGGTTCTAGCGATCCTCCCACCTCAGCCTCCTGAGTAGATGGGACCACAGGCACATGCCACCACACCTGGCTAATTTTTGTATTTTTTGTAGAGATGGGGTTTTGCTGTGGTCTCAAATTCTTGAGCTCAAGCGATTGGCCTGACTCAGCCTCTCAAAGTGTTGGGATTACAGGCATGAGCCACCGCACCCAGCCTGACAATATTTTAAACAGAATTTTAGGTGCTTGGGCCCTGGAAGGTTCCCAGTTGTCCAACTCTTGAGAGAGGGCGAGAGAGAGAGAGAAAGGCTTTTCCTTTTCAAATAGTGTGCATTTACACGAAGGCCAAGGTGTACTTGTTTATTGAATCAATAAAGATACAATCTCTTTGAAGAGTTCAGAATCTGATATCCCTGTGAGACTGAGTTCACTTTGTGAAGGACACAGGACCGCTGGATAGGGTGTTGCAGTAATGAGGAGTTACGTCTTCAGTGTCTTTTTGGTCATATGAATTTTATTTGCCCAGTAGGACATGACTGAGGCTCTGAATAGTCAAAGAAAACATCTCTCTTATGTTTTGCTCATGAATAGAACACTCTGTGTCCTGAATTGTTGCTCCACTGGGGCCAGCACGTGGTGTATTTTTCTAATGTTTGAACCAATGGGCTTTTTCATTTTGGGGCAATCCAGGTAAAGCTTTTCTGGTGCTCCTGTGTGACAAGGAAAGCATGTCTTGTATTTTCTCTTTCTTTCCCTTCTGTCTTTTGAGTTTGGAAAATTATATTTTGAGTTACATGATTAATTACATGACTAATTTTAGTAAATTTACTAGAAATTGATGTTCTGCCAATGATTGGAAATCCCTTCCTCCCCTCCGCTCTTCTGAACCAAAACAATGCTGTGTCCTGAAGCTAGAGGGACACAGTATTGGGTATTCAGTATTGGAGTACAGCGGTTTAGAACACTGGAGACATTTACAAGGATAAATCTATGGCCCTGGGTTCTGACTCTCTTTTGCCTGTGTGTGTGTATATGTGTGTGTATGTGTGTATGAGAGAGATAGAGAAAGAGAGAGAGAGAGAAAGAAAGGGAGAGGGAGAGGGGAGAGAGAGAGAGAGAGAGAAAGGGAGTGGGGGAGAGAGAGAGAGAAAGAGAGAGAGAGCTGGGGTTGGAGCTGGGAAGGAAGAATGATTGATTAGGAAGCTGTTGTACAGAGTAGAACAGGACTTCCTGAAACGTAAGACCCAAAGAAACATAGATAACCATATTTTCCAGTCCTGGAATCAGGCTCAAGTCTGATAAAAGGTTTTCTTTTGATTTGTGATTCTGATCATATGAAAAGTCTTAGAAAAGTATAGAATCGTAGCTGGTAGGTAGCCTGCTTTATGAGAAAGAAAATAAACTCCCACAGAGTGGGCATTGACCTGTGAGATCTGGAGCCTGCTGCAAGTGTAGACCGTGGTTTTCACAATCTTTGATCACTTTCCTTTTGGGTGGAACTTTCTCTTTTAGCTCCATATTTATAAATGGGGTCACATTTAGTCAGATATTTTATTTTTATTTTTAAGGAGAGACAAGATCTTGCTGTGTTGCCCAGGCTAGAGTGCAGTGCCATGATCATAGCTCACTGCAGCTTCGAACAGGGCACAAGCCATCCTCCCATTTCAACCCCCTGAGAAGCTGGGATTACAGGCAGGAGCCACCTTGCCTGGCTGCTAGTTGGGTCTTTCTCGTTTCTGGAGGAACAGAACCATGCTCCTCAGGCAGGAAGACCCAGGTAGAGCAAGACCAGCAACCTCTTGGCTAGAGGGCTGTGGGAGCTGAGCATCAGTGAGTGAGGGGAAAGCAGTGGTTTTTTGTCTTGAGGAGAAGTTCAGTGTTCGGTTGACTAGAACAAGTGCCACCTGTATAAGACAGCAGACGGTCAAAGCAGAAGAGGGAAGGAAATGGTTGAATAATTCTTTTTTTCCTCTCTTGAGTTTTTGGTTCCTTCTCCACCCTGAGTCTCCCCCACCCCCAGAGAGATGTCTCAAAATGGCAAGGTCCAGTGAAGTGGACGGTGGGATCCTTGGGGAGGGGTCTGTGGGGTGGGGGTCTCTGAAGGGGCCCAGCCATGGTGGGCTAATGGCTCTATTTACCGAACGCATGCCCTGTGCCCGGCATTGTACTTCTTTCTCAAAACCATTCTACAGGTGGAGGAAGCCGGGGTTTAGAGGGAGCCAGCAGCCAGTGACTCTCTGTCTTACAGCTTCTAATTGGCTTTGAAACCACACAGGCTGCTGCTGGAGGAACCTTTGACGTCCTCAGTGTGCAGCCCTTTCCCCTCCCTCTGAAGGGAGGCATAATCCTTCACTGTTGCTTTGACACTCTAGGATGTTCCAAAACTGGGTGGTCAGCTTGCTCAGGAGGCTCTGGGCATTTTTGCTCCTGCAGGAGGGACTGGGCACATGCGAAAGACATGAGGAACCTCTGATGCTCAGGGCTGTGGGGGCTTTGGCCTTGGCCCACACAGCCGTCTCTGGGATAGTGAGGTCTCCCATTGGGTTTTTCACTTGTGTTTGTTTTGAGGCGTATGTGCTTCGTGCGGTTGAACTCATTCCTCACCCAGCTGGACATAGGGTTGACTGCCTCAGTGGGTCCCGCCTTGGGGGTGGGAAATGTAACCTCATGAGGGCTACTGTATGGTTGGGCAGCTTCACAGCTGCTCTGAGGTCAGGCCTGGCAGGTGGCGAGGGCCTAAGAGGAATTGGATCACCCTGGAACCTGGCTGGGGCTAGGGTGGTGGTTGCATGTGATTTTCAGCAGGACGCTAAGGGATCTCCAAAGCTGGTTGGCTGGCTAGTGAGGTTGGACGAGGGAATAACTAATTTGCTTAACTTCCCATATGTAACAACTGGGTTTTGGGTTTCATAAGAGACAAGTAAGATAGGCAGGCAGGCTCAGGTGCTTCTGTGTACCCCATTTCATACATGAGAAAATGGAGATTTGTTTCAGATTGTAAGGTAGTTGGACTGCAGCTACTCTTCCAAGACTGGTATTTGTCCCACTACTCTGTTAAAGCCAGAGAGAGGATGCAGGCCAAGTCAAGTGACCAAAGCTGAAGGGGAAGGAAGGGGTGACTGGACTTAGCAGTGACCACAGACAGATTCGAAGCCTTCACGGTTGGCGTTGCTCTTGTTCACTGCTGTGTGCCAAGCCGCTGACAGCATCTGGCTGTTGCAGGTTCTTCATGAGTGTTTGCTGAGTGAATGAAAGAATATTGGTGTTGGGGATGACCTCTTTCACTTGCTCAGTACCTTCCACAGTTTCGTTCCTCTCTTTGCAACTCCCTTTTTTCTTCTCTCTGGGTAACACTTCTTATTGCAGGAGTAGGATCAGGTTTTGAGCAGCACCCATTCCGTTCCTCTTCCCCCCCCCCCCCCCTAGTTATGGGATTTGGGATTGGAGAATTAGACAACTTTAGGCTCCGTGTGTTAATTCGAGGCCTGGATTTGGAACTTGCTTCTGATGCAGATAGACCTTGGAAGGGACTCCTTAGAACCTCTTTATTTTATCTCCTCACTGGGAGAGTAGAGCCCAGACAGGTTTTGGGAAGCACCTGGTGCCCCCAGGTGAGCAGAGGCGGAGCTGGGCTTGAACCTCCTCCTTCACTGCAGGGCTTTCTCTGCCCTGATCCGATTGGGTGTCCCTGGACTATGAATATGGACTATGAGTGGGCCCCGAGAGTGATCAGAGACATCCTTCGAGATTGAAGCCGCTTTGGTTCCTGCCACATGGAACTGAGTGGGAGAACGTCTCAGTTCAGGATGGTGGGAGTGTCTCTTTGTCCATGTAATTAATGGAAACCATTTGCTCCAGACTCTTGCAGATATCAAGGGTTTGTCTTTCCAGAGTTTGGTTTTCTGCCCTTCTCTCTGCCTCCCTTTTCTCTGCCCGCCTGTGGTTTTGAGCCCCTCGTGGCTATCTGGGCAGTGACGGGTGGAAGGGAACTGGTGCAGTATTTGAGTAGAGAAGTTCTGCTGCAGTGAGTGTGCAGTAGGCTTTCCAGACCCTTGCTGGGTCAGGGCAGGTGGTTGTGGCCCGGTTGTTTGGCCTCATAGTTTGACTTCTGCAGGCTGCAGCCCTGCCCTGCTGCCTGCCGGAGGGGTGAGGGCCTGGCCACCTGGTACTTAACACGTTTGGTTCTACATATGTTCCTGTGAGTGAAGGACAAAATGAAAATACCTCCTGATCATGTTCAACCATTGAACAACCATTTCAGAGTTTTCTTCTGTTTGTGATCTCATCTGTGCCTTATAAGGGGTGAATTGCTACCTAATAGAGCACCTAGGTTGAGGTCCCGGGCTGAGCACAGTTCCATACATTAGCTCATTTATTTATTTTGAGACAGGATCTCACTCCCGTGGCCCAGGGTGGAGTACAGTTGTGCAATCACGGGTCACCGTAGCCTTGACTTCCCAGGCTCAGGTGATTCTCCCACCTGAGCCTCCTGAGTAGCTGGGACGACAGCTGTGTACCACTGTGCCTGGCTAATTTTTTGTATTTTTAGTAAAGATGGGGTTTTGCCATGTTGCCCATGCTGGTCTTGAACTCCCGGCCTCAAGAGATCCTCTTGTCTCCAGATCACCTCGCAAAGTGCTAGGATTACAGGTATGAGCCACCGTGCCCAGCCAAGTTAGTTCATTTAATCTTCACAGTGGTACAACGGGGTAATATTTCTGTCTTGTAGGTAAGGAAATGGAGACTAAGAGCTCTTTGCTAAGGGTTGCTGTTATTCATTTATTCATTCAACAATAGTTATTAGGTGTCTACTCTGTGCTGGGCCCTGGCCTCAGCTTGGCTTTGATAGATGAGACTGACAAGTTCCCTGTTCTCATAGAGTTGAGAGTCTGGGGATAAAGATCCCTTATTATGGTTTCTTTTGTGGTGTTGTGGGGAGAGGGTGATGATTAGGGTTTGGGGACTGGAGAGAGAATTAGGATTTTAGCTCATTTTACTTAAATGCTTTATATTGCACCATGTTACTACATTTTCCCCTGTGCTTCCCCGCTACCCTATGTGAATTATTACAGTTTACTTATATGTAAACTTAGGCTCAGAGAGGCTAGGTAACTTATCCCAGGTTGCACAGAAGAGGACCTGAATTTGAACAGACCCTAGGTTGAGTTCTGTCCTATGCTGCCTTTCTATGAATAATATATTTACATAATTTTTTTTTTTTTTTTTTTCCGAGACAGAGTCTTGTTCTGTCACCCAGGCTGGAGTGCAATGACATGATCTCAGCTTACTGCAACCTCCACCTCCTGGGTTCAAATGATTCTCCTGCCTCAGCCTCCTGAGTAGCTGGGATTACAGGTGTGGACCACCATGCCTGGCTAATTTTTGTATTTTTACCAGAGATGGGGTTTCACCATGTTGGCGAGGCTGGTCTTGAACTCCTGACCTCAGGTGATCCACCCGCCTTGGCCTCCCAAAGCGCTGGAATTACAGGTGTGAGCCACAGTGCCAGGCCCTACATAAAAATTGTTTAAAAATTAGCGGTTTGCAGAAGAATTATCAATCCTTTTGTTAACTTTTTGGTGAACTCTTGAACACATTTTTTAAAAAGTTGAGAGCTGCTAACAAGGAAAGGTGAAGTCCTGTGTCTGTTGTAATTTGGACTGAGGAGTGTGAGTTGTCTTGGTCTAAAGGTCAGAGTGAGGGTCTCTGCCTGCTGCAGGGGTCTCCTGGTTAGGGTTGGGGTGAAAAGCTTTTTAAAATAAACCTCTCAAATTTGTTGTCAATATTAACCTATGGTAATTTTTTTTCTTTTCTTTTCTTTTTTCTTTTTTTTTTTTTTTGAGACAGGGTCTTACTTTGTTGCCCAAGCCGGAGTGCAGTGGCGGGATCTCAGCTCACTGCAACCTCTGCCTCCTGGGTTCAAGCGATCTTTCTTCCTCAGCCCCCCAAGTAGCTGTGACTGCAGGCGCGTGCCACCATGCCCGGCTAATTTTTGCACTTTTTGGTGGAGACAGGGTTTTGCCATGTCACCCAGGCTAATCTCTGGTAATTTTTAAACCCTGCTCAAAGTTTTAGAAAACAGAAGTCTGGAAATTTCAAGTTGAGCCACTGGTGACCTCCTGTTCCTTGTGAGCATGAGTGTGGCATGGGATCGGGGGCGGGGTGGGGCTGACGTGGCCTGGGGCAGATGCCAGGTGGTTCTGTTTGGAAACAGAAGTTTCACTGCACATGCAGCCTTCACCTCTTGTGGGGCTTTTGTGGGGGCTGTGTACTTCCCAGATTGGTTATTAGTAACTTTATTGGGTTCTGGTCATTAATGGCTTTGGGGGGCATTTTGGGAGCCTGTTTGAGGCCCCTGAACACTGCATTTTTAGTTGTTGTTGTCCATGTTATTTAAAGGACACATTGGAGGGGGTTGCAGTTTAGTCTGCTGCTGTTTCGAATCCTTTTCTTTGATGGTGTTTGCCCTCCTTACACCAAATGCTGCACGAGAATCTCTGATACCTAGGCCCCTCCTTCGCTTGCCTTTGCGTGGGAGTTCATTGCATTCATCCAGGACATCTTTGGGGGTACAGGTAACCCCAAGCAGCTCTGCTCAGTTGTTGATGCCCCTTCTCACAGAACCTGATCTGCCTCAGCTCTCCTTGCCTGCTAAGTGGCTGTGCCCCGCTGCTGGGAAGACCTGTCTCCCTGCTGGGTGCTTCTTCAGGCCTGCCGCTGCATAGCTTACGGCCGTGACAATTGCTGCAGTGCGGAAGGCGTTTCAGTTGGCTGTTTGTTTTTCATGCATTTTGTGTTTGCGGTGTGCTGGCCACTGGAGCACTCCAAACACGTTATGGGCCGGGCGCCGTGGCTCCTGCCTGTAATCCCAGCACTTTGGGAGGCTGAGGTGGGCAGATCACTTGAGCCCAGGAGTTTGACACCAGCCTGGCCAACACGGCAAAACCCCGTCTCTACTAAAAATACAAAAATTAACCGGGTGTGATGGCGCGTGCCTGTATTCCCAGCTACTAGGGAGGCGGAGGCAGGAGAATCTCCTGAACCTGGGAGGCAGAGATTGCAGTGAGCCGAGATTGTGCCACTGCACTCCAGCCTGGATGACAGAGCGAGACTCCGTCTCAAAAATAAAAATAAAATCAGAAATAAACATAGAAATAAATACTTTATGTACACAATCTCACATCACTTTCACAGTCTTGGAAGGCAGATTTTTCTGTTATCCTCACTGTACAGCTGACGCCTATCTAAGGTTTGGATAGTCAGTCACTTTATCCAATGCTGGAGCGCTGTGTGGCACCCAGAGAGCACAGTTGCTGCTTGGAATAAACCTTCACTTATAGTCTTGAGCAGGGTGGTTCTAAAGCTCCCTTAACTTTCCCACTAGTAAGCTTTCAGGTTCTGGTAAAGTTTCTCAGCCTCAGCACTATTGATGTTTGGAGCCTGATGATTCTTTGTTGTGAGCACTGTCCTGTGCATTGCAGGATGTTTGGAGCATACTTGGCCTCTGTCTACTGGCTGCCAGTAGCACCCCCCTCCCAACTCTCTGCTCAGTTGTGACAGCCAAAATGTCTGGAGACATTGCCACGTGTCCCCTGGGGGACAAAATTTTGCCTAATTGAGAACCACTGAGTCATGGCAACCATTTCAAACCCTAAGCCGGGATGTACACGGAGATGGAGAAAGGTGGAACATTTAGAATTGGTATTGTCGGCTGGGCACAGTGGCTCATGCCTGTAATCCCAGCACTTTGTGAGGCCGAGGCGGGCAGAGTACCTGAGGTCAGGAGTTCGAGACCAGCCTGGCCAACATGGTGAAACCACGTCTCTACTAAAAACAAAAACAAAACAAAACAAAACAAAAAATCTCGGCCGGGCGCGGTGGCTCAAGCCTGTAATCCCAGCACTTTGGGAGGCCGAGACGGGCGGATCACGAGGTCAGGAGATCGAGACCATCCTGGCTAACCCGGTGAAACCCCGTCTCTACTAAAAAATACAAAAAACTAGCCGGGCGAGGTGGCGGGCGCCTGTAGTCCCAGCTACTCGGGAGGCTGAGGCAGGAGAATGGCGTAAACCCGGGAGGCGGAGCTTGCAGTGAGCTGAGATCCAGTCACTGCACTCCAGCCTGGGCGACAGAGCGAGACTCCGTCTCAAAAAAAAAAAAAAAAAAAAAAAAAATCTCACAAAAATTAGCTGGGTGTGGTGGTGCACTTTTGTAATTCCATCTACTTGGGAGGCTGAGGCAGGAGAATCGCTTGAACCTGGGAGGTGGAGATTGCAGTGAGCTGAGATCGCACCATTGCACTCCAGCCTGGGCGACAAGAGTGAAACTCTGTCTCAAAAAAAAAAAAAAAAAAAAAAATTGGTACTATCTTAGAAAACCTGTAGCACCCTGCTACTTTAACTGCAGCCTTCTGTGTGGGCAGACAGATTGACAATGGGCTTAATGTGGGGTAACCTTTCATCATGAAAAGTAAATTACATTGCAGGCCTCTTGGAGCCTTCCTATATGAAACTCCCGTAAAATATTTTCTTTCTGCAATGGAAACTTGGGGGAAAAATCATAGTCTTAGATTTATTGAAATTTTGTGGATAAAAGCATTTTCTATTAAAAAGAACCAGGTGAAAACTAGAAGGGCCTCTTTTGAGTCTGCTGACAGACACGTGGAGAATATATAGTCAGCAGAACATTCCTGTGCTTTCCGTAAAGCTATGGATGAACCTGCCTTTCAGGTTTCATAGCCTCTTCAGTCAGATGGTTTGAGAATGCGTGTTTTCTGGTGTATGCACACAGACTCTCTGAGTTTGTTTTTATAACAGGACTAGTAAACCTGTCACGTTTTGTCAAATGTGATTTTTTTTTCTTTCTTAAAATAAATTTTATATTTAGAGCTGTTCTAGGTTCGCAGCAAAATTGAGCGGAAGATGCAGAGATATCCCATATCCCCTGGCCCCCACATATGCACAGCCTCCCCCGTTAGCAACACTCCCACCAGAGTGGTACAATCAATGAACGTACATCGACACATCACTATCACACAAAGTCTGTAGTTTCTGTTAGGATTCATGCATAGCATTGTACGTTCTCTGGGTTTGGTCAAGGTATGATGACATGTAACTGTGATTTCCTCAATTTGATATGTATAGTTCCTGTTCACACATTTCTTCACACATTTGTTCCTCAACGCTTAAGTGCTTACTGTATTCGAAGCCCCTGAGCCTTTATTTGGAGAGTTCATTGAACATTGGAGCATGCGGTTTGCTGAGATGTCTTATACTTAGAAAATCCAATTTATAAAAAACTTCAAATAGAACAGTAAATTTAGGGAATTTTTTTTTCTGATGATAAAATTAGATAACTCTGTTGCATAGATTCTGTAAAACAGAGCTCCCTCCTGTTATGTCATGAATTGGGTTCAATTTACAACACCCCTTTAGGCACACTTTTTTAGCAACACATATCTGAGCCGAGGTGCACTGTGCCCCTTTCTGTAGCAGGCAGCCTTTGAGGCGGGGTGTCCTAGTGGTCTTATGTTTTATACATCTCATGGGAGTGGCTGGTTTCTAGGAAATAGCTCACTTGCCAGTTTTGGTAACCCTAACAGCAGTTTTACCAAGGTGTCTGGTGAATATTTCTGTCCTCCAGTTAGGACTAATATAGTACTTTTCGAAGGTGATAGCCAGTTAACTGATGACTTTTTTTTTGAGGTGGAGTCTCGCTCTGCCACCCAGGTTGGAGTGCAATGATGTGATCTCAGCTCACTGCAACCTCCGCCCCCCGGGTTCAAGCGATTCTCCTGCCTCAGCCTCCTGTGTAGGTGGGATTACAGGTGTGCACCACCACGCTGGGCTAATTTTTGTATTTTTTTTTTTTTTTTTTTTTTTTTTAGTGAAGACGGGGTTTCACCATGTTGGTTAGGCTGATGTCGAATTCCTGACCTTGTTATCTGCCGGCCTTGGCCTCCCAAAGTGCTGGGATTACAGGCATGAGCCACCGCGCCCAGCCAACTGATGACATCTTTCTATCCCATAGTATCCATTATTTTTATTCCCAGGGTTTAACTCTTCCTCCATTGTAAAGGTAATAACGTCGTTCAGAGTTTTTGCTGTTATGAGTGGCGTCATTAACTCAGGGTCACCTGGCAGGTGAGTGGTAGAGCTGGGATTTTAACCTGCACTTGCCCACAAAGCTCTCCTGCCTTACATTGATCATTGTAGAAAAAGAACTGGGGAAATGAAGGAAGGCACACCAAAGAAAAAGAAATCCCTTAGTCTGCTGTCTAGGTATCAATGTTGTTAACATTTTGCTGTATTTCCTTATGATTTTATCCCCCAGAATACATATATCATTTTTTTTTTGTATCTTGTTTGCCTTGATGTCTTATTGTGAGTGCCTTCTCATGTTGATAATTGTCCTTTTAAAGCACCACATTTAGCAGCTGCATGACATTCCAGCATCTGTTGTAACACATTTTATTTATTCTCTTATTGGGCATTTTGTTGTCTTACTTTCATAAAGGGTTGTGACTGCAGTGTTGCTCTGCTGCTTGGGACGTTGTGTGTGTGTGTGGGTGGTTGTGGTGGGCGTGTGCATGCGTGTGTACACTGATTCACAGCACCAGGGCTGTGTGATGGGCAGCTGGGATCCAGACTTGAGCTGGAAGACTCTTGCATTTGACTTAGGCCAGGATGCTTTTTTTTTCCCCCCCCCCCAAAAGCCAGGGTCTCACTCTGTCACCTAGACTGGAGTCCGCTGGTACGATCTTGGCTCACTGCAACCTGTACCTCCAGGGTTCAAGTGATCCTCCTGCCACAGCCTCCCGAGTAGCTGAGATTACGGGTGTGCACCACCACACCTGGCTAATTTTTGTATTTTTGGTAAAGACAGGGTTTTGCCATGCTACTCAGGCTGGTGTCGAACTCCTGGACCCAAGTGATCTGCCTGCCTCCGCCTGCCAAAGTGCTGGCATTACAGGCGTGAGCCATTGTGCCTGGCCGTGTTTTCTGTTTTTTATTTAGAGGAAGTCACTTGATCATGCTTTTCCCCCCCCACCCATGGCATAGGAAAATGATTCTTTTGCTGATTGTGCTAATCCTGTAAATGTGATGTGGAAAAACCTACTCCTGGTGTTCAGAGAGGTTTTCCAGGTCACGGTGGGGTGGGTCTCATCTGGACCTCAGAATCATTATGTTAATGATAACTAAGAGCAGTTGACTGCTTACTGTAAGCTAGCCATTGACCTCAGGGCATTGCATAACTGGTCTCCTTTACTCTTCACATCAGCCCTGTGGGCTTGGGAGTGAGACATCTCCCTAGTTTTTAGACAAATTACATAAACTTGTTGGGGCTCAGTTCCCTCATCTGAAAATCAGAAAATGATGCTTCTCTGGCATTTTGAGCATGAGTTTAGGAGTCAGGGTTTGAATCCTAGCTTCCTCTATGACTTGGAGCAAATTGCTTTAATTTTGCTAAGCCTCATGTTTCTCGTGTTGCATAGGCAGATGATAGTCATATCTGAATGTAACGAGAATGAGATGCAACCCAGGACACAGTGAACACTTGGTGAACGTTAGTGCCTTGGTAACAGTGATGATAGTGATAATAAAGATCGATGATGATGATGATGGCAGTGGTGCTTAACCCAGTATGAAGGTGAAGCATCTAAGCTTCTTGAGGGCAGAGTTTTGTCTTGTTCTGCGCTTTCTTTCTAGTGTCTAGAATTGCCTGTAGGTTTGCCCCTGGATCCCGTCAGGATGTGGCTAAATTTAGAGTTTTTAGAAAGATGTGAGCCAGCCCGTCTACAGTGACATCCAGCTCAGTGTGTATGTTTGGTCTATGAACGTAGTAGAGGCGTGATTCAACTGTGAGTGTGTGCTGGGAGCATAGATGGACACTTTTCAGGCTCTTGAAATGTGTGAGTGTGGTTCCCTTGCAGCAGGCATTTCCTCTCTCTCGTTAATGAAGAGATTTTCCCTGCTGGGACTTCAGGAGATCCTGGACGTCCTCTGGAGCCCAGGGGTGGCCTCACCCACTCCTTGCCTCAACGTGGAATGCAGGCCCTGAACATTTCCAGCCTTGGGTTAGTGCCAGAGCTGTGAAAGCAGGGCAGGCATTTCCATCGTGCTTGACAAAGGCTTTTGCTCTCTGGGTGGTTGGGGGTGCCTCTGAAGCCAGGCGAGGCCAGAGATCTCATGGGTCTGTGTTTCTTCATTGATACTTTTAAGGGGAGCATCTTAATCAGTGGGAACCCGAATCTCAAAGGATGGGACAGATAAACCCAGGGTACAGAGAAGAGGTTGGGAGAGTGTCAAGCTTTTTTGCCCAAGAGGGCTGACCCTACCTTACCGCCATTAATACGTGTCCTTCATGCATCCCTGGGTAACGGGGAAGTAGTACCAAAAATCTTACAGTGCAATAAACACTCATCAGAAATGGAGAAACTAGTAATGGCTGAGCAGCTGCGCCCTTTCCATCACCTCAGTGTGCAGTGTGTGAGCCGCCAGCCGCCAGGGGCCTGGCAGCCACGGAGATGAGGGAAGCGTGCTAAGGACCCTGGTGTGGAGTTGGAGGGGTCATGTCCTCCAAAAGGTGGCCACCACTCATCGCCCGCCCTTACTATCATGTGAGAATGTGGCTTTGTGTTTCCAGATCTTCTGTTTTTTTTTCCCCTCCAACAGAAGCAAGAAATATATATATATATATATATAAAATATATATAACTTCACAGAAACTCTATGAAGGAGAGGTCAAATATAGTATTATATATATAAATATATATACTATATATTATATGTTATATAAATATATACTGTATATTATGTTATATAAATAATATATAGCATATAATAAATATATAAATATATAATTGTATAAATATAATATATATAATTACATAATATATAGTTATATATTTATATATTATTATAATGCAATTATATATAATATTATATAATATTATATTTATATATATATTTTGAGATGCAGTCGTGCTCTGTTGCCCAGGCTGGAGTGCAGTGGTGTAATCTTGGCTCACTGCAACCTCTGCCTCGTGGATTCAAGCAAGTCTCCTGCCTCAGCCTCCCAAGCAGCTGGGATTACAGATGTGTGCCACCACGCTGGATAATTTTTGTATTTTTAGTAGAGACAGAGTTTCACCATGTTGGCCAGGCTGGTGTTGAACTCTTGACCTCGTGATCTGCCTGCCTTGGACTCCCAAAGTGCTGGGATTACAGGCGTGAGCCACCGTGCCTGGCCAGGAAATTATATTCTTATGGGAAATATTCTGTTGTTTAAATGCTGGCACCTCGTTCACTTTTTTTTTTCTTTTTTTTTTTGAGATGGAGTTTCACTCTTGTCATCCAGTCTGGAGTGCAGTGGCGTGGTCTCACCTCACTGCAGCCTCTGCCTCCCGGGTTCAAGCAGTTCTCCTGGCTCAGCCTCCCTAGTAACTGGGATTACAGTTGTCTGCCACCACGCCCGGCTAGTTTTTGTATTTTTAGTCGAGACAGGGTTTCACCATGTTGGCCAGGCTGGTCTTGAACTCCTGACCTCAGGTGATTTGCCCACCTCGGCCTCTCAAAGTGCTGGGATTATAGGCATGAGCCCGCCCTAGTTCACAAAATATATATGGCCAAACAAAACATGTCTGGGGCTGGACTTGGACGGCGGCCCCATTGTGCAACCTCTTACATAGCAAATTAGAGTTTACCAGGAAGTTTCTGCTCTGCGGGCCCTCAGCTCTCACAGAAACTCTGTGAAGGAGAGGTCATCTTGTCTATGTTTCTAAGAAGTCACATTGAGAGAAATGACGTCTTAGCCCCTCTTATGTGCCAAGTACTTTGTCTGCGATATCTTCTTTTAGATTGGCTCCATCTCTCAGGTGAGGAAAGAGACTTGGAAAGGTGAAGTGACTTGTCTACGTAGTTAGAAGCACGTCATCTTCTGATTCCTGTCGCGTTTCATTTCACCGCTTGTTTGCCCTCTCTGTGGTCTTGCCCACGACTCATGGTCCCTGGTGTACGCCAGGCCTCTCACAGTGTGGCCCCCGTGGATGCCCTTTTATGAAAAAAAGTTGAGCATGAGCTGTAAGTTAGAGTAGATTTTAATTCTGCCCTACCACGGAGTCTGTTTTATATCAGAACAAGTTATTTAACTCCTCTGAGTGTAAATTTCCTCATTTTTTTTTTTTTTAAAGGGCCAGTCCCCATTCTCACAGGGTGTTTGGAAGAAGTAACTGAAGGAGGGTATATAAAGCCGCCAGCAGCCAGGCATGGTGGCTCACGCCTGTAATCTCAGCACTTTGGGAGAGTGAGGCAGGTGGATTGCTTGAGTCCAGGAGTTCAAGACTAGCCTGGGCAACATGGTGAAACCCTTTCTCTACAAAACATGCAAAAATTAGCCAGGCATAGTGGTGCATGCTTGTAGTCCCAGCTAGTTGGGTGGCTAAGGTGGGAGGATTGCTTGAGCCAGGGAGGTTGAGGCTGCAATGAGCCGTGATGGCGCCACTGCACTCCAGTTTGGGCGATACAGTGAGATCCCATCTGTAAATAAATAAATTAATTTAAAAAAAAAATACGGCCCCTAGCATGATGCCTGGCACATGGTAAGCCCTCAAGAGATGACCCTCCAGAGTGGCCAGGACTCACCATGCATTTAGGGAATATGGATTCTTTTGGTGGCAGCAGGCTGCATTTTTGCCTGGCTGTATGCCTGCAAGCATGGGAACTTTTGATGCAACAGTAATCCTTGGGGTCTGAAAGGCCCCAAATCTCCCGCCAGATCTCTGAGGTTAACATCCAGTCAACCTTTTGGTTTTCATTCTTGGCCTCTTTCCTCCCCACCCCCACCAGTGTGACAGTCACATCCTCTCTACAACATTTCTGGTAAGTTCTGGCCTTGGGAGCCTTGAGGGCTGGTCTTATGATTGACAAGTGAAGAGCAGTGCCACCCCCCTACTCCACATTCTCAGAAGGGTCTCTAGGTTCCATACTTCAAGGCAGGCTCGTTTCCAAGGCATGCTGACAGATATCCCTGTGCAGTTCTAGGGACATGGGGGTCCCATTCCACTCTGGGGCTTCGGGGTCAGGTGAGGAAGGTAGATCCCTGAAGTTGGGTCCAGAAAAGGCCACTGGGCTAGCCTGTCTCTGGTCTTGGTCGCTGACCTCGGGATCCAGCAGGACACTGCTAGCTTGCTTGGCTCAGCTCTGCGAGTGCTGGGAGTAATAAGCAGTGTTGAAGACGCGATGCATTTCAACCCAAAGCACTCTGATCCCTTTCCAGGCTTTGGGAGAATGTTTTTTCCAGCTCGGTTACTTGCTGGCATGCATAGGTCAATATACAAGATGTTCTCGGAGAAGCCGGAGCTGAATGTTGACTTTTGTGCTCCCTGGGATGTGTTCTGGGGAGGAAGTGGGTTTTCAGGTTGTGGTGGGTATAGGATGTGGTCTGGGATGATTAGTATCACACACTGTGGATAAAGTTAACACAAATTGTGGAGCTTTTTCCTTCTTTTGTACTTTTGGGCGAAGGTGTCTCAAAAGGAGCTTTGTTTATCAAGGAGATGCCCTTGATTCTGCATGCATTTTTAACATCTGAATAGAAGTTAGACGCACACATATTGCTTTACTTGATGCAGTGAATATGTTTCAGCCAGATAATCCATAAGACCTGAGTTCAAATCCTGGATTTGATCCCTCTTAGTTGTGTGAGCTCTAGCCAATGTACTTGATCTTACTCTCTGAGCATCAGATTCCTGAGTGTAAAATAGGTACAAAAACTCAAGATTATTGTAAGGTTTCAGTGAGTTGTTGTGTGTAAAGCATTTAGTATACAGTTCTTGCCACAGTGTAAGTGTTTAGTAATGGTAGCTATTATCTTAACTATTAGAGCTGCAGTTTGGCATGGCATGAATAATGATGATGGTGACAGTTTCACCGAGTGCTTGCCACCTCAGCTATTCTTCCAAGTATTTGCATCACTTAGCTCATTTAACTCTCACAATAAAGTGATAAGGTAGGTGCTCTTCTAATCTCCGTTTTACAGATGATAATACTCGGCAGCCAGGCATGGTGGCTCATGCCCATAATCCCAGCACTTTGGGATTATGCGAGGCGAGGTGGGCGGATCATCTGAGGTCAAGAGCTTGAGACTAGCCTGGCGAAAATGGTGAAACCCCGTCTCTACTAAAATACAAAAAGATTAGCCGGGTGTGATGGTGCATGCCTGTAATCCCAGCTACTCAGGAGGCTGAGGCAGGAGAATCGCTCCCAGGAGGAGGAGGTTGTAGTGAGCCGAGATTGTGCTGTTGCACTCCAGTCTGGGTGACAAGAGCGAAGCTCCATCTCACAACAAAACAAAACAAAACTCAGGCACAGAGAGGTTAAGTAACTTGCCCAAGGTCACCCAGCTCATACATATAAAAAGAGCAGGGACTTTAGAGTCAGAAGACTTGGGTGGCACGCTTGCATGCTGTGTCCTGGTGGTGTGGCCTACCGCAGAGTGCCTGACTCTGATTGCCTTCCCAACTGTACAATGGTGCTAATGATACAGACCGCCCCCCATTGCCTGGTGTGGTGCACGGCTCTGAGTGCTTAATGATAGGTGCTTAGGCATCATTTGCTAATTAACTGACTGTGTTACGAAGTTCCAGTGAGCTAGAAAAGCTCTGGGTAAACGTTAGTTGTTCTTTTAAATGTCCTAAGGTGCTTATTATTGGGGTTTAAACGCACCCTGTATTTGAGATTTCGGAACCACTTAAGAGAGGCACAGTGTAAAGAAGGTGGAGATGAGAATATCACCTTTACTCCTAATACGGGCTTGGTGAATGCGGCTTAGTTGTGGGACAGCATTAGCTTTCTGATATGAGGCTGAGATTAGGTGGATGTACCCAGCCAGTCACAGGCAGCCTAGGGTACCCAGAGGCCTTCTCCCATGGGTCGAGGCAGGTGGTGGAGGTGGTGGCAGTGGTGCCGGCAGCCCCCATAAAACTTCTGGGTGGAAGAGCAGACCACCTGAGTGAGAGAAGTCACTCCTGCGCCCTGCGGGGGAGAACTGTGTGGAGGGGCAGATGGGAACCTGGAGTTTTGAGGGAAAAAAAATCTTGCCTTTCGGAAGCCAGATGTAGGGAAGAAGCATATTGATCACAATGACTATTAAAGAAAGCTCCCCAACACCCCAGAAAAACACCCACAAAACAGGAAACTACTTCTGCCAATGGTTCTAGCCAGTTTTCACCACAGTTCATGACTGCTTCATCCTTTTAGGTGATCACACCCAAAACTTTTGGGTCTTCCTGTTTTTTTTTTTTTTTTTTTGAGACTGAGTCTTGCTCTGTCACCCAGGCTGGGGTGCAGTGGCGCGATCTCGGCTCACTGCAGCCTCTGCCTCCTGTGTTCAAGTGATTCTCCTGCCTCAGCCTCCCGAGTAGCTGGGATTACAGGCGTGTGCCATCATGCCTGGCTAATTTCTGTATTTTTAGTAGAGATGGGGTTTCACTATGTTGACCAGGCTGGTCTTCAGCTACTGGCCTCAAGTGATCCACCTGCCTCTGCCTCCCAAAGTGCTAGGATTACAGGCATGAGCTACCACACCCAGCCTTTTTATTTTATTTTATTTTATTTTAATAAAACAAAAACAAAACCAAAAGAGACAGGGTCTCTGGAATGCAGTGGTGTGATCATAGCTCACTGCACCTTGACCTCTTGGGCTCAAGCAATCCTCCTGCCTCCACCTCCTGAATAGCTGGGACTACAGATGTGTACTATCACACTCATCTAATAAGAACATTTTTTTTTTTTTTTTGTAGAGATGGGATCTCGCTATGTTGACCAGGTTGGTCTTGAGAACTCCTGGCCTCCTGCCTTGGCCTGCTGAAGTGCTAGGGTTACGGGTATGAGCCACTGTACCCAGCCTTGGGTCTTCCTTGACTCCTCTCTCTCAAACCTCATATCCAGTCCATCTGCCAGTCTGTGGGTTCAACCTTCAAAGCAAACCCAGAAGCTTACTACTTCTCACCTCTCCCCAGCCACCGCCCTGGTCCAAGCCACCATCGTCTCTCACCTGGATTAGTGCGGGGCTCTCTTCGTGGTCTCCCCACTTCTGCCCTTGTCCCTCTTCAGTCTATTTCTACGAGGCCACCAGAATTATCTTTTTTAAAAACTGAAGTCAGATCATGTCGTTCCTCTGCTCAAAGCCCCACAGTGATTCCCTGGCACACCCAGGGTAAAGGCACGATCCTCCCAAAGGCCTGTATGATCTGCCCCCGGCAGTTCCCTGGCCTCTTCATTTTCTGCCCTCTCTGGCCCCTCTGCAGAGCCACACTGGCCCTGGTAGTTTCTAGAACACATCACGTTCATGCCTGCCTCTGGGCTTTGCATGGTCCTTCTTCCCAGGCACAATGTGGGGCTCTCCCCACTTCCTCCACCCTACAGAGACGCCGACCCTGATCAACCGCTGTATAATAGCTCCTCTTGGTCAGTACTCCTGATCGCCCCCTACTCTGCTCTGCTTTTTTTTTTGAGGCGGAGTCTCACTCTGTCGCCCAGGCTGTAGAGCAATGGCGCGATCTCGGCTCACTGCAACCTCCGGCTCCAGTGTTCAAGCAATTCTCCTGCCTCAACCTCCTGAGTAGCTGGGACTACAGGTGCCCGCTACCACATCCGGGTAATTTTTTGTGTTTTTAGTAGAGGTGGGGGTTTCATCATGTTGGCCAGGCTGGTCTCGAACTCCTGACCTCAGGTGATCCACCTGCCTTGGCCTCCCAAAGTGCTGGGATTACAGACTTGAGCCACTGTGCCTGGCTGCTCTGCTTTTTACCCATAGATCTGGTTCTAATATATAACGCTGCCCTTCCCTGAATTAGAATGGAGGCTACAGGGGGATGCTGGTCTGTTTAGTTGACTGATGCATCTTCCGCACTTAAGACAGTGTCTGGCACAGAGTAGGAACAGAATATGGTCCTGTAACAAATACTGAAGGTTGTGCTCTGTGCACCTGGGATAGAGCAGGAGCAAGATACATCGTCCCCGCCCTCACAGGGTTATGGTCTCCTGGGTGACAAGGTAGTGCACGCTTCATAGCTCTTACTCTAGGACAGGTACTGTGCCAAATGCTGCCTCCCAGCCGCCTGACGAGGTAGCTACTGTTAGTTATCATGTCCGATTTACAGGTAAGGCAAAGAAAGGATAAGTAATTGACCCAAGGTCACACCTAGCATGTGGTGAAGCTGAGCTTTAGCTGTGGGTCTTGGCTTCAAGAATCTGTGCTCTTGAAGCTGCCGCCGGATTCAAACCCGAATTGCATTAAGGAATCATCATACCCTGTTTGATTGAAGCTATGAAGGAACTTTGAGCACGGTGAATGGGGTGCTCTATGGAAAAGGGGTTCTGGGAAGCCCTGGTAAATGGAGTGACTGGCCCCCAATTAGCTTGCTTTTCGGATTAAGTGAAATACATCACGCTTTCGAAAGTGAAGATATGCCCATTTTTCCCCCTCTAGGTCTATAAAGTAGATTTTTGCCATTAGTAAAATTTAAAGTGATTGAGGGCTATATGGTTACTGAGAATTCAAGAAGTGGATTAACGAAATAACATTTGAATGCAATTTTATTTTTTGAAAAACGTTTTTGAGATGTCCTGTTTTTAGCCAGGAAGCAAACTCCAGGAAAACTCTCTTTTCCATTAAAGTATGGATGGTGTACTGTAAACAAAGATTCAGCTCCCGTGAGCTGCCACGTTTCTATAACTTATAGAAACAGAAGCTGTTTTTTTTTTTTCCTAAAGTTCCACACTCATGTTGCCACACGAACAGCAAAATAAACCAGTGTGTTCCAAAAGGAAGCATTTGCTCTACCCACATGCACAATTGGAAAGATGCAGGGTTGATTGAAGGAGACGTTGGAAGCCAGTGAGGTAATGGCAGATTCTTTTAGGGGCTCCTGTTAATTTTAGTGAGTCTGGAAGAAGCTTCTAGGTTGTGTAGTGTTCTATTAGAACCACCATCTCAATGAATTTGTTATTGTAGACATTAATTAGGGGATTTGCCTCCTTTGAGCAGCCAGGGTCCCCCAGCGCCAGCTTCTAGCCTGCTTTTCTTCCTCATCTCTACTCTTCCAGAATAATGCACGGCTTTCAAGTCCTGTGTGTCAGGTGGCTTCTTAGCGGGCCTCTGAAGGGGCTGAGATTAGTTCTTGGGGCTGAGACTTTGCTTCTCTGAGGGGGCAGAGGCTGCTCACTGCTCAGGCTGCCCCCAAAGAGCTCTTGTGTGCAGTGTGCTGCTTGGCGACCAGTCTCGGTTCTGCCACCATGGAGGACACTACTGGCTTCTTCTAATCTCAATCTCTTCTCCTTTCTTTCTTTGTTTTTTTTTTTTTTTTTTTTTTTTAAAGACGAAGTTTTGCTCTTGTTGCCCAGGCTAGAGTGCAATGGCGCGATCAATCGTTCAAGCGATTCTCCTGCCTCAGCCTTCCAAGTAGCTGGGATTACAGGCATGCACCACCATGCCTGGCTAATTTTGTATTTTTAGTAGGGACAGGATTTCACTGTGTTGGCCAGTCTGGTCTCGAACTCCTGACCTCAGGTGATCTGCCTACTTCGGCCTCCCAGAGTGCTGGGATTACAGGCATGAGCCACCGTGCCTGGCCCTCTTCTCCTTTCTAACACAACCCTGCTTCTCATTTCACTCACACATAGGAGTGGTCACATGACCCTGTGTTGGCAAATGGTTGCAGGTTGTTGTCACTGGTGGGGCTCCTGGGAAAGCCCTCTGTGGAGGATTGACTCTGGCGTGACTGGGGTATGGATGCCGTCCTCAGAGGTGCTGCAGTAATGGTTCTGCTGCTGCTGATAGTAACACAGGCAGTGCTGTGTCATGCACAGTAACCCTGTAAGGGAGATACTATCATGATCTCTGTCGGGTGGGTGAGGAAACAGTCCGAGGAAAGACAACTGACCCGTTCAGGCCACACACTAAGTACAGAGCTGGGATCCTGGCACCAGCATTTGCTCTTGCCACGTCTCTTATTATGTGCCTCTCACACAGGTGCGAGTCCCACCCCAGAGGGGCCTTGAGAGGCTGCAAGTGTCCTGAGTGGGCTGCCTGCTTTGGGAGGACTTATTATTGGGGAAAAATACCTCCCTTACTTATTACTAAGGGCCGAATACTTTGTGTAGTTGGTGGAAACACTCCATGTTGTGTGACTTTGGACATGTTCCTTAACCTTCTTTCTCTTGGTCTTCCCATCTCTGTAAAATTGGGATCATAATGGCATGGACTTAGAGTTTTTTTTTTTTTTTCCTTTTTGAGACAGGGTCTCACCCTGTTGCCCAGACTGGAGTGTAGTGGTGTGATCTCGGCTCAGCCTCCCAGACTCAAACAATCCCCTCACCTCAGCCTCCTGAGTAGCTAGGACTACAGACATACACCACCATGCCTGTCTAATTTTTTTTTTTTTTTTTTGGTGTGTTTTGCTGTGTTTCCCAGGCAGGTTTCTAACTCCTGGACTCAAGTGATCTGCCTGCCTTGGCCTCACAAAGTGCTGGGACTACAGGCATGAGCCACCACTCCCAGACAAACTTCTAGGTTTCTTAAAAAAGTGCCTGGCACATCCTCAGTGCTTGTTGTTCTTTTGTTGTTATTGTTAAAGGATCATTATCAACAACATTGGCAGGTAATTGAGCAACTGTTGTTCTCCATGTCGATGTGGAGATAGAAAATTGCCTGCGAGGTTGGACAAGGTGCTGGAGCAGCGTCAAGGAAGAGAGATCGAACAAGAAGACTGCTTTGCCCTTGGACAGCTTTGTTTCTGAAGCACTTTCTCATATATTCCCCCATTTAATCATCTCCTCCCTGCCAACTTTTCCAACAGGTGCATACTTAGGTAGAGCTATTCTTTGTCAGCCTGGGGCTAACAATAGAGGCAGGGGCAGTGGAGTTGTCATGCATTCCAGGCTACTAGCTATGCAGAAACAGGAGCCAGGTGAGAGCAGATTTGTATAAATGAGGGTGTCGGGGAATGTCTTAGATGTCCATTTAGTTGTTAAAAGAGAGAACTGATGCCTGTATTTCAAAACCCAACTTTGATCCGGACGCAGTGGCTCATGCCTGTAATCCCAGCACTTTGGGAGGCTGAGGTGGGTGGATCATCTGAGGTTGGGAGTTCGAGACCAGCCTGGCCAATGTGGTGAAACCCTGTCTCTACTAAAAATACAAAAATTAGCCGGGCATGGTGGCACATGTCTGTAATCCCAACTACTTCGGAGGCTGAGGCAGGAGAATCACTTGAATCTGGGAGGTGGAGGTTGCAGTGAGCTGAGATCGTGCCAGTGCATTCTAGGCTGGGCGACAGAGCAAGACTCCATCTCAACAACAACAACAACAACAAAACAAACAAAACAAAACAAAACAAAAAAACCCCCCTAACTTTGGAGAGGTTATCTCCTGAAAAGGAGGGTTTTGGTCTCTTTCCCTCACTGATCTAAAATAGTGACTGGCGCATAGTAGGTAGTCAATAAATATTTGTTGAATGAATGAATGAACGAAAGGTAATCGGCCTTCCCTGCTCAGTTCTTATTAAAAATTCTGGTTTTCACATATATGGGCAGTGCCCCAACAGGCTGCTGGGGGGTGGCCATTTGTGATGGCCTCACCAGTCTTTCCCAGAGGAGGGAAGTGCACATTTTCCAGCTACTTTTGCTCTGACTGATACACTTGGCTGCCTAACAAAAAGCCAGAGAAGAACTAAGATTTTTAGCACCATTCAAAATGCTTGCCATTCCTTTTGCTTTGTGAAATCATGAGCTAGTTATTTTGAGTTCACATAAAGGTCAGAACTTGATCTGGGGAAGGAGGTTCCCCTTGGTTTATGTGAGGGGAACTTTTTCGCCCTTCTGTTTATTTTATCCAAAGGCTTCTGTTTTTCTCCCAAGCTGAAATCTGGCATTTGTTGTAGAAAGTTCTCAGCTTATGTGTGTGTGTGTGTGTTTAAAAACAGCTCATATTTTGGCTTTAGTTTGAATTCTCAGTGATTTTTTTTTTTTTTTCTGCCTGAGAGTTGATTTTCTACTCCTTGAAAGTCCAGCTCTCAAGTGGGTGCCTAAAGTTGTTTCGTTTTAGAGGTGACTTAATCAGGTTTTTAGGCCTTTAAGTGCTGCTCCCAGCTTGTGTTTCCTTCTGTTTTTAGTTTTTATGTGGGACAGGGTCTCAAAGTACACGGGCTCTTTTCCCCACCCCTCCACCCTCATTTTAACTGTGCGTCAAATGGGTCCTCTTGTTCTTGTATAATTCTGTGAGTCCGGGAAGGTGGTGAAGGCCGTTGAACCCTGGCTTTGTCATGGCCCTTCCTTGAGGACCTGGAGGTCTTTTCCTCTAAGGGCTGGGTTGGTTCAGAAAGTGGGAAGGGCTGGACCTTCTGTGGGGAGAGGATACAGCAGGGTCCAAACAGCTGAGCTGACACCGGGCAGCAGCAGCCCAGCGACAGTCGGAGCTGCCGGGTCAGCTCACCATGGGCTGAACTTGGGCATTGCCTGTTTAGGCAGAGGCTGCCCGAGCCCTTCCTGCTCCCTGAGGATCCTGCTGAGCAAGGAGTGGGGAATGAAGCCCACTAGGCAGCCAGAGTTGCAAATTTATTTCTTTATTTCTTTAGAGACAGAGTCTTACTCTGTTGCCCAGGCTGGAGGGCAGTGGTGAGATCTCAGTTCACTGCAACCCCCGCCTCCTGGGTTCAAGCAATTCTCCTGCCTCAGCCTCCTGAGTAGCTGGGATTACAGGCGCCCACCACGGACCTGAGACTGAGTCTTGTCCATCTAATTTTCGTATTTTTAGTAGAGACAGGGTTTTGCCATGTTGGCCAGGACGGTCTTGAATTCCTGTCCTCAGGTGATTCACCCAACTTGACCTCCCAAAGTGCTGGCATTACAGGCGTGAGCCACTGCACCTGGCCCCGAGCTGCAAATTTAATAGGGAAACTAAAGGAAGAGATTCTCCCCAGCACCAGTGGGGCTGAGACCTGTTTTCCTCAACTGCCTTTTTTTTTTTTGAGATGGAGCTTTGCTCTTGTTGCCCAGGCTGGAGTGCCATGGTGCAATCTCAGCTCACTGCAACCTCCGCTTCCGGGGTTCAAACAATTCTCCTGCCTCAGCCTCCTGAGTAGCTGGGATTACAGGTGTGCACCACCACGCCCGGCTAATTTTGCATTTTTAGTAGAAAAGCGGTTTCTCCATGTTGATCAGGCTGTTCTCAAATTCCCGACCTCAGGTGATCTGCCTGCCTCTGCCTCCAAAGTGATGGGATTACAGGCGTGGGTTACCGCGCCTGGCCAACTGCTTTGGTTTCTGAGTCCTCCCTCCTCCTCTAAGCCCTCTCAGTGTGTGTCATTCCTGGGAGGAGATGGCTCTCCCAGAACCCCATGCCCAAATCTGCACTCTTCCTGTCCTCACACCCCCACCTGGGGTACCCCTCAGTGTTTCCCCATTACACAGATTCATGTTTACATGTTCTAGAAATATCTTTTTCCTGTTTGTAAATTGTATATCCTCTGTTAGATTAAAACACTAAAAAGTAAGTGTCTTTCTCTGTGGTGAACTGTTTGTGTTGAAGAGTATAGGTTACAAAGCCCTTTCTTGCATTGTTTTACTTATAAGTAATGTTTATAGACGATACTGAGGTAGACCCTATGGGGTGCTTACTATGCCAGGTCTGTTCTAAGAATGTTATACACGTTACCTTACTAACCTTCCCCAACCATCCATTGTGTTATTGTCACCCCTGTTACATGGTAGAGAGAAGAAGGCAGAGAGAGGTAGAGTGACACTCCTGAGGCCAGGCATTTGCCAAGTGAGGTCTGGGATTTGAACCCAGGCAACTGAACTTCAGAATCCTGGTGTTTAACCACTATACCATGCTGGCCTTCATGTTATTGAGCAGGATAAGGAATTGTCACTTTGATTTATTTTGATACATGAAAACCCTTCTCTTAAAAAACTCAAAAGTAATACATAGGTGGGCACGCTGGTGTGCACCTGTAGTCCCAGCTACTCAGGAGGCTGGGGCAGGAGGATCGTTTGAGCCCAGGAATTTGAGACTGCAGTGAGCTCTATAATCATGCCACTGCATTCTAGCCTGGGTGGCAGAGTGAGACCCTGTCAAAACAAAACAACAAAAAAAAACCAAACTAATGCATATTGCAGCAAGTACTTAAATAATGTAGATGCACAAAAGTGAAAAGTGAGAATCCCCACTCCTTCTCCAGTGCTCTGAGATAGACTGGAGAGTTAACAAGGGATGCCCTTGAAGACTTTCCACTTGGAAAGCTTGTGTATTTTATACATTAAGTATCATAACATAATGTAGTTACCCTAATGGGTCCCCACCATCGCTCTGTAGGCGGTGGGCCAAGGTTCAGGTGTTAAGTCAGCTCCAGGGCACAGGGTGGTGCAACAGAAGAGCTTGAGCTGAATCCAGATCTCCCCTTTCCACTGTGACCGTTTACTGGGAAACTAGTCAGGGGCTGGTTTTATAGGAATTATCCAGTCGTATTATTATTATTATTATTATTATTTTTGAGACTGAGTCTCCCTCTGTCATCCAGGCTGCAGTGCAGTGGTACCATCTTGGCTCACTGCAACCTCTGCCTCCCAGGTTCAAGCAATTATCCTGCCTCAGCCTCCCAAGTAGCTGGGATTACAGGCTTGCGCCACCATGCACAACTAATTTTTGTGTTTGTAGTAGAGACGGTGTTTCACCATGTTGGCCAGGCTGGTCTGAAACTCCTCACCTCAGGTGATTCTGGCTGCCTCGGCCTCCCAAAGTGCTGGGATTACAGGCGTGAGCCACTGCGCCCAGCCTTCCAGTCGTATTCTTGACAAATGGTTTTCCTGGAAGTTGTGGGCACCTTCCAGGGTCACAATTAAATGGTTAAATGAGTCACAATTAAATAATGATTGTGGGTACCTCCCAGGGTTTCAGCGAAAAAGGGAATTAATTTGGACAAAGACAGAATAATGCAAATCTTCAGTTTTGGTTTAGAAAATCTGAAACCTGTGGTGGGGAGTACAGAAAAGAAGGAAGCAGAATGAGTCTCTCCACCCCCAGCCCCCTCTGCCCCTTCCTTTTTTCTCTCCTCTGGAGAGAGAAGGGATTAGGAGGCCTCCTGGAAAGGAGTCCCTTTCCTGTGATCAGACTTGCCCCTTCCCTCCCCCAGAGCAATTACAGAGCCTCCGGCCTGGAACCTTCCTCACCGGCCTGGAGGAGACACCATTCTGCGGACAATGGGGGGAAGGAAAGGAAAGCAATGCCACTGCCAATGGTGCGGATGACTTCCTCAATGCCAGACTTGCTTGCGCTTTCAATGTCCCTCCTCGGAGGTCCCCTGGTAGGACCTGGAGGTAGGATGTGCTTTCACTCTCTACAGCCTATTGTCCAGGAAAGAAAGTTTCAGACTTTCTTAGGCAGGGAAGGGCCCTCTGACTGTGAATTTATTTGGAAATTTGAAAGAGAGGAGTGTCTTATCCCAGGAAGTATTCTTTTTCTTTCCCCCTGGATTTGACAGGCCAGGCAACAGCAATTATCCAAACCACTGCTCTGCACCAAGAGGCAAACCACAGGAAAAAGAAACCCGAACAAGCAAGGAGAATAGAAGTTCCCCAAAGCATGCCTTCTTGTTTTTCTCAGAGGACAGTCTTTTCATTCATGTTTCACAGATTGGTCCAACAAATGCAGTTCTTCTAGTTTCCTTTCTAGATAAGCAGATATTAGAAGGAATCAGAGAGGCCTGCAAAAAGCTATGATAGACAGGGTGGAAATAGAATGGGAGAAACTGAAAAACGGGGAAGCATGTGCTCAAACGCTTCCATAGCCCTTGGGGCCCTTAACGTGCTTAGTTTCTAATGAGAATCCAGAAGGCCCATGTCTCACTAGGCCCGAAAAATATTAATCCAGCCCAATAGGAACAGTCTGCTCATTATATGACTCAGCCTGCTTAGAAGATAAGGGCGATATTACATTCAGAGCACTCAGTTTAGGAAGATGACACAGTGCAATACATACAGATTTCCATCATTTCTTTTATTCCTCATTTGGAGAGGCAACAGGGCTGAGATAGACATGTTAGCGATGGCTAGATTGATTGATTTATTGATTGAATGGCCTGCTTTAGGCAGCAGGAACACTGACCGAACATTTTAAAATCAGCTGGTATAGGTCAGGAACTGCGCAGGTTGCTGGGAATGGGTAGATGAAAAGACATTGATATGGTTTGGCTGTGTCCCCACCTAAATTTCACCTTGAATTGTAATAATCCCCATGTGTCAAGGGTGGGACCAGGTGGAGATAATTGAATTGGGGGGTGGTTTCCCCCATACTATTCTTGTGGTAATGAATAAGTCTCACGAGAGCTGATGGTTTTATAAATGGGAGTTCCCCTGCACAAGCCCTCTTGCCTGCCACCATGTAAGACGTGACTTTGCTCCTTCCCCTTCCACCATGATTGTGAGGCCTCTGCAACCATGTGGAACTGTGAGTCAGTTAAGCCTCTTTCCTTTATAAATTACCCAGTCTCAGCTATATCTTCATTTGCAGCTTGAGAACAGACTAATATAGACATGGACCTTGCCTGTAGGGAGTTTGCACTGTAGTGACGGCGAGAGCTCATGTGATCCACTTTAAGATAGAAGAGTGAGCTCAGGCAGAGGAGCACAGAGCCAGGATGGTCCATGCACTGAATTTGGCCCTGCCGTTGTTTTCTCCAGGAGCACTGGCTGGGTTCCTCTCCTCTCTAATCCTCACTTTGCTTGTGTGTGAAATGAAGATCAAGAAAGGTCTACACTTAGAGGTCTCTTGTGAAGATTAAATGAGAAAAGGCATGGAAACTGCCTTTGTACACAGCCTGGCATATCCTGATGTCTGCTGATACTCTTATTTTTATGTTCCTTGACATTCCAAATCTGCCCCAGGGAGAATTCCAGGACAGCTTTGGAGAGGAAGTGATTTTTGAATCCAATCTTGAAATCACCCTAGGAGGTGCAAAGAAGGTGACACCAGTTAAGAATAAGATGTGTACCCATTTTCAAATTTTCTTTTCTTTTTTTCTTTTTTTTTTCAGATGGAGTCTTGCTCTGATGCCCAGGCTGGAGTGCAGTGGGGCAATCTTGGGCTCATTGCAACCTCTGCCTCTGGGTTCAAGCGATTCTTCTGTCTCAGCCTCCTGAGTAGCTGGGATTACAGGCGTGTGCCACCATGCCTGGCTAATTTTTGTACTTTTAGTAGAGACGGGGTTTCACCATGTTGGTCAGGCTGGTCTTGAACTCCTGACCTCAAGAATCCACCTGCCTTGGCCTCCCGAAGTGATGAGATTACAGGCATGAGCCACTGCACCTGGCCCAAATCTTCTCAATTCTAAATGGCTATGATAAAAACTGCATTGACAATTAATTTGTTTATGGAAAGCCAGTTATGTGATGATGGTGAACACATGCAACTTGATTGTATAATACTTATTGTGGTTTTGGACCAAAGTCACTATTAAAGATGCCAAGTTGTTGTTCAAGGAAACAGCTAATGTCGTGGACTTGCATCTCATTTGTAGTTGGTTCTCCCTGAAAAGTCAGTGCTGTGGGAGAAATGATGTTTAGTCAAAATCATCAGTGAAAATCATCCCTTGGATCATCCCAAAATATAATGAGCAAAGTGATATTTATCTGCCACATTGAGAAACATTCACCATATCTCAGTAAGCTCCCCTCAGCCAGTTGGTCCTTTTATGGCTGAAAAAAGTGCCGTATTCTTGGTTGGGCATCCAATAAAATATTGTATTTAGGGGCTACCTGTATGGAAAATCCATATCCTTAAAGGTTAGCTCGCCATGAGGATGTTGAGAAATAGCACAAGGCGCTGGGCGCGGTGGCTTACGCCTGTAATCCCAGCACTTTGGGGAGGCTGAGGCGGGTGGATCACTTGAGGTCACAAGTTCGAGACCAGCCTGGTCAACATGGTGAAAGCCCATGTCTACTAAAAATACAGAAGTTAGCCAGGCGTGGTGGCAGGCGCCTATAATCCCAGCTACTAGGGAGGCTGGGCAGGAGAATCACTGGAACCCGGGAGGCGGAGGTTGCAGTGAGCTGAGATCCCGCCACTGCATTCCAACCTGGGTGACAGGTAAGACTGTCTAAAAAAAAAAATAAAATAAAAAAATAAAAAAAATAAAAAAAAATAAAAAAAGCACACAGGAATTGGGACTCAGTAGATTTAGATCTCCCAGTTCAGGCTTAACTCCATAGTATGGGTGGAGTAGTACCCACACTATTTAAATTATTTTTATTTCACTACCTGAACCCCCTCAGCAAGTATAGTTTAATTCACCTGAGTAATACGCTTATGCAAGGGGATTTCTCCGTGGGCCTTTTGTTTTTGCTCCTGCTAGTGATCTGATTTTAAATGTGAACGTGCCATTGCTAAGAGTTTTTGTTCTATGTATTATTCTGTGTGGAAAATTTCTTAAATGGGATTATTGAAGTACACTTCATTGTTTATCCTCTGGCAGTTTATCAACAGCAGCAAATATCATTCATTATGATTGTTTGGAGGACAGAGCTATTTTCATATTCTTTAATTAAAAGTGGCTTTGACATTTTCAAATTTAGAGGGAAGTCGATAATTTAGTACCGTATGATAGGACCTTTAGTTGGTCTGAATGTCACGTAATTGTGCAAATTGCTGTTAAAGTATATTACTTATTTTCTGAGAGGTAGAGGGACTTGGTTTTCCTGGAATTGCATAATTATTGGTTCACTAGAACTACAGACGAGTTAAAAGAAGGGTTAGATACTATCTAGTTCACTTTTCTTCCAGTGCAGGGAACGTTCAATGGGGTTCTGAACAGATATAATAACTCATTATAACAGTGGCCATTGATTGAACTCTTCCTGTCAAACAATGTGAAAAACATTAGTAGAGGTGGTGTCTTAGTCTGCTTTTGCTGCTGTAACAGAATACCTGAGACTGAGTAATTTTTTTTTTTTTAGATGGAGTCTTGCTCTGTTGCCCAGGCTGGAGTGCAGTGGCATGATCTCAGCTCACTGCAACCTCCACCTCCCAGGTTCCCGTCATTCTCCTGCCCCAGCTTCCCGAGTAGCTGGGACTACAGGCGCCCACCACCACGCCCGGCTAATTTTTTGTACTTTTAGTAGAGATGGGGTTTCACCATGTTGGCCAGGATGGTCTCAATTTCTTGACCTCATGATCTACCTGTCTCAGCCTCCCAAAGTGCTGGGACTACAGGCGTGAGCCACTGCGCCTGGCCATTTTTTTTGAGACAGAGTCTCACTCTGTCACCCATGCTGGAGTGCAGTGGTGTGATCTCAGCTCACTGCAACCTCTGCCTCCTGGGTTTAAGCAGTTCTCCTGCTTCAGCCTTTTGAATAGTTGGGATTACAGGTACCCACCATCATGCCTGGCTAATTTTTGTATTTTTGTACAGGTTGGATTTCATCATGTTGGCCAGGCTGATCTTGAACTTCTGACCTCAGGTGATCCACCCACCTCATCCTCCCAAAGTGCTGGGATTATAGGTGTGAGCCACTGTGCCCAGCCCTGAGACTGAGTAATTTATAATGAGCAGAAATTTACTGGCTCACAGTTCTGGAGGTTGGGAAGTCCAATATCAAGGTGCCAGCATCTGGCCAGGGCCTTCTTGCTGTGCCATCCTATGGCAGAAGTACAGAAGGACAAAGAGAGGGGGCTGAACTTGCCCTTTTTATAATGGCACCAACCCACCCATGAGGGTGGAGTCCTAATGGCCTAATCATCTCTCTGAGATCCCATCTGTTAATACTGTTACAATGAGGGGACAAACACTTAAACCATGGCAGGTGGCGAGAAGTATCAAACTACTAGGTCCTTGGCAATGTGCTTTGTACAGGGGTGTATTTTTTCCAACACTCCTAAAAAGCATTCAAATAGATACAGCAATATATATCATACCCATTTGGAAATGCACAGAAATTCAGGAGTGTTCACTTAGAAACAGAAGATCATTGGCTTTTGTCCCAAAAGCCAATGATCTGTTTTTCTTGACTCTTTTTGATCTGTGTTTCTCAATGTGTTGATATACTGCACTACAGGATGATTTTAAATGTTGCACAGATGAACATTTAATAGTCATCTATTTTAATATGTATTAAGAAAAAGCCCATAAAACAATGAAACCCACTAAAACCCCATGGTTTCTTGGATAGTATTACATAGGGTGAAGCTAATTTCATTTCAGTAAAAAATATGCGGGTCAATTTAAATAAAAATATTAAATAGATAATAGTGTAAATGGCTTGTGGCTGCAGCAAAAATGATGATGGTACTTGAATGTCCGAATTAATTTAAGTGATGTATGTGTTCACAGATACCATCTCATTTTAACGTGGTTCTGTTGCTCAGAACAGTCTTACGATCGGGTAGTCTCCAGGCCTCACCTTGTGCCCACTGGCTCTGTTTGGTTCCTCTGGGGTCATACACAGGGAGCTATGTATGTCTCTCTCATTTCCTTTGGTAGGTTCTCTGGGTTAAATGTCCCCAGTTATCTGATCTGTTCCCTGCGGGCCTTGGCCATTCCTGCCCCGGCCTTTCTCCACTGGCAGTCTCTCTATTCTAAAATGTGAGCATCCCACATGAGGTCCAGCTCCTCCTGAGATCCCCGGAGGTACAGCTGCTATGACGGTGACCTTGTTTAGCAGATGCTCCCTGCAGTCCAGCCTCCCACCCGTCGTCCTGCCTTTTGATCTGTTTCCCATGAACTGCTCACCTCAGTTTTCTCATCTGTAAGATGGAGAGATAACGTAAGTGCTTAGCACAGTGTTTGCTGGCACAGACAACTGTCATTACTGTCGAGTCACTTTTCCTTTGCTGCCAATAGGTCCTATTTTCTGTTTACGGCTTCTTCAATGTGAACTGATCAACTGTAACTTGAAAATTTCCAGACTTAGGACTTTTGGACTCATAGTAAAAGGATCCCTTCCCAATTCCCTTGATCAGTTTTTCCTTTGAAAAAAAAAAAAAGGTATTTGACATCTTTTCACTTTTCGAGTTCAGTTTCTCTTCTCCTTTTTTTCTGGGTGATGGTTTATTATTTTAAAAATTTCTATGTATATGTGATTTAAAAGTAAATCCATGTGGCTGAAAATGTCTTAGAGGTTTTTCTTGCATTTTCAGTTGACCCATTCATTTTGTAAATCTTTAGAATATTATATTTAAGACAGCTTGCAGCTGTTTTCTTATATATATTTTACATGACGGAATTATATTTAAAGCATATTAAACTTAAAAAAACCATAGTTTATAATTTATAAGCCATGTAGCATGTTTTTATTTTTATTTTTGAGACAGGATCTTACTCTGTCACCCAGGCTGGAGTGCAGTGGCTCCATCACGGCTCATTGCAGCCTTGACCTCCCGGGCTCAAGCAATCCTCCTGCCTCAGCCTCCCAAGTAGTTGGGACTGTGGACACATGCCACCACATCCAGCTAATTTTTGTATTTTTTGTAGAGATGAGGTTTCACCATGTTGCTCAGGCTGTAATTTTTAAAAAGGAAAAAAAGAAAAAAAAGGGTTTAAAGGACTTTAAATTGAGAACCTTAAATATCTTCATGTATTCTGTGTTCCTAACATTTTTGCAGCAGTAATTATTTCAGCTGTCTTTAGTATTGACAGGTTGGAACCTTGGATTAATTTGTGCATGGATATATTTAGAACCTTTTACTTGGTAAGAATCACATATATCATGACTGAATTGGTAATTTCCACAGCATGAAACCCAAATTAAT
Organism: Theropithecus gelada; assembly: GCF_003255815.1. Taxonomy (NCBI): domain Eukaryota; kingdom Metazoa; phylum Chordata; class Mammalia; order Primates; family Cercopithecidae; genus Theropithecus; species Theropithecus gelada. The sequence continues at coordinate 17,524,892 of NC_037682.1, read as the reverse complement.
AGACAGTATTTAGATTCTAGGCAACGATGCATTATATAAACCAGCATCATTTAGGGAGTGGCAAAGACTGTCTTCCCACCTGTTCTGTGAATTTGGGCAAAGTGTGTCATCTTTCTGAGCCTTAGTCTAATTAGACCCTTTCTCCTGTAACCCAGAGGGGTCGTTAGTAAAGTTGGTGTGAGAAAAGTCAATTATTGTACTGATGCAATTTGGGCGAAACTGTGAAGTTCGGTGTTAACGTGATGGTTGTGGAGACATTGAACCTTAATCCTTAGGCCAGGAATTCAAAGTTTTTTTTGACTGTCATGTTGAACGTTGTCTAAAGTGCAGTGTGCCCTAGTTTTTAGGTAATTCTGAGAATTCTAAGGCCCTTGCTGGAATAATTAATGAGAATATGAGATTTCAGCAAATTAGGGCTAGGAGTCAGTGCTCTCAGCATGGAAGAATCTCACCTCCAAACATTTTATGTGGGTTTTACACATTAAGCAAGCATGGTTGAGGTGCAGTGAAGGGGCAGTGATGGCTGTCAGTCCCTTGGCCAGGTTCCTTTGCATACAGGGCAGCTAGTGGGTGTATACTAGCTGAGACAGCTAAAGGAGGAGAACATGAAGAATAGTTGAAAACTATTAAACCTACGATAAACTAGCAGTTACATGCTAGCATTATTTATTTATTTAGTTAGTTAGTTATTTAGTTATTGAGATGGAGTCTCACTCTGTCACCCAGGCTGGAGTGCAATGGCACGATCTCAGCTCACTGCAACCTCTGCCTCCTGGGTTCAAGTGATTTTCCTGCCTCAGCCTCCCGAGTAGCTGGGATTACAGGGGCCCGCCACCACACCCAGCTAATTTTTGTATTTTGAGTAGAGACGGGGGTTTCACCATGTTAGCCAGGCTGGTCTCGATCTCCTCACCTCGTGATCCACCCGCCCGGCCTCCCAAAGTGCTGGGATTACGGCCATGAGCCACCACGCCTGGCCTTACTTATTTATTTTTGAGACAGGATCTCACTCTGTCACCCAGGCTGGAGTGCAGTGGTGCAGTCATAGCTCACTGCAGCTTGGAAGTCTTGGGCTGAAGTGATTCATCTTCCTTAGCCTCCCAAGTAGCTAGGACTACAGGCATGTGCCACCATGCCTGGCTAATTAAATTTTTTTTTCTTTTGTGGTGGAGATGGGTTCTCACTGTGTTGCTCAGGCTGGTCTTGAACTCTTGGACTCAAGCGATCTTCCCACCTTGGCCTCCCAGAGTGCTGCGATTACAGGCGTGGGCCACCGCACCTGTCCCGTGCTGGGCTCTTAACGTCTTTCCCAGATGTTATGTCCCTTCCCTTGGTGGCTGCTGCTTGCTGCCACATTTTACCTTGGCGTTCTGCACCTTCTACCATGTCTCCTTTTCCAGCCTCATTCCCTGAGACATAGCCAGAGGTCCAGTTCCGCTGGCCTGCCTGTTGTTTTCTCTCCTGGAACCGGGTGTTTGAGTCTCCTGCATGGAGTGTTCTTCCTTCCCGGCTAAAGTCCTGGTCATCCCATTTCCATCTGAAAGGTCCCCTTGTTCATGAAGCCTCTCATGGTCCTTCCCCCTAGCCCAACCAGGTATACTTTCTCTCCTCTTGGAATGACCCTATAGGAAGAACATGGTGGCTTGACCTGGGTTCCAGTCCCACCCATCTGTTTACCTGGGGAGTGATCTTGGGTGGGTCAATTTATGTTCTCAGTGCCTTACAAAATGGGGCAGAGGATACCTAACGCCTGTGAGCAGGTGCCTCTGGAGTACCTCACACAGGGCCTGACTATAGTAGCTTCTCTCCAAGCATTGGTGTCTTACCTCTTCTGTTTCTCTAATGGTGTTTTGCACATTCACTATTGTATTAGAGTTTGTTTTTTTTGTCTTATCTTGTTTTAATAAATTATAATCTTATGGGAGATGACACTGTCTTGTCTTTGTTTGATATATAAAAAGTGTTTTGCTGGTATCCGCAGGATCAAGTCGGTCTGGAGTTGCTCTGGATAAGGGATGAAATCAGGGAGCTCTTGTGTTCAAAGGGGCCTTCTTCCCTTTTTTTGTTCTGTCTTCCTCCTCATGTTTTAGCTTCCATTTTTACTTCCTTTAGTATTGAGAAAGTACCAGGCTGACTTCAAAGAGTTGACTTCAAAGTTCCCCCCCGAGCCCAGAAATAGTTGCCCCTGAAGCCTGTAGGAGTTGGCCTCAATGGAAGACCCTGTGGCAGTTGCATTTAAGATTTTTTGGGGGACTTCTATTTTTATAATCCTTTTAAATGGTAAAGGGGGAGGGTTACAGAAATATCTGCACCTTTAAGATATCAAACATAAGCCAGTAAAGTTCCAAAAAAGAAAAAAGATGTCTTAGAGAAATGAAAGGGATTTTACAATTGGTAGAAAAGAACAACTCGTTCTTCTTTTTCTTTTTCATTTTTTGTTTTTGAGATGGAATTTCGCTCTTGTTGTCCAGGCTGGAGTGTAATGGCGTTATCTCGGCTCACTACAACCTCCACCTCCCCAGTTCAAGTGATTCTCCTGCCTCAGCCTCCCGAGTAGCTGGGATCATAGGCATGCGCCACTACACCTGGCTAATTTTGTATTTTTAGTAGAGATGGGGTTTCTCCATGTTGGCCAGGCTGGCCTTGAACTCCCGACCTCAGGTGATTCACCTGCCTTGATCTCCCAAAGTGCTGGGATTATAGGTGTGAACCACTGTGCCTGGCCATCTTTTTTCTTTAAAAAAAAAAAAAAAAAAAAGGTTACTTTTACTATTTTGTCCTAGTTACAAGATCTTAGGACAGAATTAAAGCCTTAACTTGTATGTGACATTTTCCAAGATGGCTAAGTGGGGTTGCAGGTTACATAGCAGAAAACAGAGGCTTGGGTCTTCTTCTTGGAGCTGTGGGTGTGGGCTGAAAGAGAAGACAGGGAGATTAAAGACCAGTAATTTCCCTCCATGGACCCTTTGATGCTCTTGTTTGTTGACTTTTTGAGGCTTGGAGTGACCGACTCTTCCAGGAATGAGAAAACCCTCCCAGTTTTGATGGTAGTCCCAAAATATATTTCCTGAAGGCCTACTCTGTGTCTCAGCACCATGCCAGGACTCCCCCCGACAGCCTTACTGAGCGTGCTACAGTCTTCCTGATCCAATATCCTGCCACCTGCCCACTCATTCACCCTTGGCCCTTCCCCATGCCTTTGCACGAATCTTTCCAGCCTGAGATGGGTCTTTTCCCCTGCTCCCAAATCCTGACCTCATATTGGCTCATGAATCCCTATTCAACCTTTAAGACCTGGTTGAAGGGTTAAATCCTTTAAGGAGAATTCTTCTGATTTTTCCCCAGCTGGTTGCTTTGTTCTCCAATGATTTGTAACCTTGTGAACAAATATTCTAGTCATTTTATTCTATTGGAATGATCTATTTACACTTCTATCCCTGTAAATTGTATCTTGCCCTTCAATGGCTAAGTGAATGGCATAAACAGATGCTATAGGAATTGAGACTAAGTTGGAGCTGGGTGATCAGGGAAGGTTTTAAGGAAGAGATCTGGGACAAATAGCTAAAGATGAATTCAGTGTGGTTGTTGTTGTTTTTTTTTTTTTTTTTTTTTTTTTTTTTACAGAGGTTCGCGCGGTGGTTCCCCCGGTTGGGGGGGTGGGGGGGGGTTTCTGGCACTGCAAACCCCCCCCCTCCTCGTTTCCCGATTTC